>NC_092114.1:38958281-39118065 GCF_045679555.1 Salvelinus alpinus
TGTGTGTGTGTTTGTGTGTGCATATGTTTATTTGAAACCCTTGTTTTATAGATTACATTTTCATCCTGATGCTACCCAAGATGTTTGAGTACCATTGGAGTGTCTCCAGTTCACATGTCTGTTGATGAGTACTGATTTATTTGTGTCTTGCTGTCCAGGGCCCTGGTTTGTACTACGTGGACGATAACGCCACACGTCTCTCTGGTCGTATGTTCTCTACTGGTTGTGGTAGCAGCTATGCGTACGGAGTGATGGACAGCGGCTACCGTGAGGACATGACGGTAGAGGAGGCGTACGAGTTGGGCCGCCGTGGCATCACCCACGCCACGCACAGGGACGCATACTCTGGAGGAGTGGTCAACCGTGAGTGACCTTGTTCTGAACCTATACTCATTCTATAACGATTCATTTGATTTGACTTAACTAAGTCAGTTCATGTGAGACCATGTGAAGTATAGATAGGTGCAGGTTTGAGTTTGATGTATGTTGAGATATTGTCCGTTTGTTGTAATTCCATTCAAGAGGTTATAACTAAATATACAATAATAATCTAATCTCATAAGGATTTATCCATATTAAAAAGGAGTCATATGCTGAATCCATAGGAAATGTAAATGTAAACAATACCTTTAAAATATGTTTATGTGTAACTGTGTCTCTGTTTGTCCAGTGTACCATATGCAGGAGGACGGCTGGATAAAGGTGTGTAAGGAGGACGTGTCAGAGCTGATCCACCGCTACAGGAAGGGCATGTTCTGATCATAGATCAGTTTCTACACAGACACACTGTGTTCTCTATCAACTGATCCCAGCACTGCTCCAAATAAAGACCGTTTTCAAACCGCATTCTCTGGCCTCTATTGTTTAACCTTCAGGTCTTACATGCTGTCACAACTTGCTGCAACTGTTACCAGTTCTATTCAAATGTACAGTATTATAATCTACTAGTTATTTACCAGTGCCGGTCATTGGAAAAGGTTTGTTGGATTGTTTAATACAATACTAATACTACAAACCTTGATTTGAATTTTCTCTGTAAAGTCTGTTGAGACTTGTGAAATTCACTGGACAACTTTGTGACTTGGAAGAGTTTTAGTCAAATGTTTTAGCCTACTAAACGGTCAAATAACAACCTCATAACCAACAGTTGAAGAAGGAAGTAAAATTCAGAGTCCGTATAGTTTTGTCTAGCGTATCTGCCTCCAACAAACTGTTTCCTGAAACACAAATACATGTCCCAAACCAGTCGGATGTGTTTGCCTGGTTATCTTTTGGTTGGCACCATTTTGTAAATTTCCACCTCAGTATAGGAGTTCATTGTACAAAGGAAATTCTACAACCAAAATGTTTGTGCTATCAGAGGACATTTTAAATTAATGTAATGAATTTGCCATAAAACCCAAAGAAGCCTATTATGTTCATTTTCTCAGCTTGAGGAATGAGTCACTGTGGATATGAATAGTGTGGTAGTAGTTACATGGTGAGTACTATATTTTCCCAGTGGGTTATTATAGAGAATTTCATCCCTTACAGAAACTACATTCCATAAAACAGTCTAGCAACATTGATATCTGTTGCCAGGCAGAATTCTGTGCAACAGGTCTTGGTGAATAACATGATAGGCTATTACATTTCAGCCCTAGAGGGCAGAAGTGCTGCTACAGATACTGTTCTCCCTGGCAGTTTATTGATCAATAAATATAATTGATTCATCAGCCAGAGTTCACTCACCTGTTTTCCAGGTCTGAATCAGTCCCTGATTAAAAGAGAATGATAACTAGCAGTGCTGTGGACCTCCAGACAAGCATGATTTATTCTAGTCTATATCATATGATAATGTTCAGGACAAAAGACAGTGCAGAGATTATCCACTATTTTAATAAGCATTTTATTCAAACATCTTTCATACAGGTCAACAAAATATCTAGAATGTTATTTATTCAAAAGCCTATTACAAAAGAATTGTGGAACTCCTACACCTACAGTACACTAAACAGTACCCAAAATGAGTATAGGCCACTATTTAGTTAAGCCTGTTGTTGTTTACAGCCAGTGGTTGACTTGGACTCAAATAGGTGCCGGTACTCAAAGAAACAGTGTAGAAATTACCCCCTTTCTAATGAGCATTTTATTAAAACATTTACATATCAGACACTTTTATCAAGAACGAGGAGCAATTAGGGTTAAGTGCCTTGCTCCAGGGTACGTTGACAGATTTTTACCTAGTCGGCTTGTGGATTCAAACCAGCAACCTATCGGTTTCTGGCCCAACGCTCTTAAGCGCTACGCTACCTGCTACCCCATCATTTTTCATACAGGTGATCAAAATATAAATTACTTCTTAAACCCATATATAAAATGATATTGTTCCACTTCAAGTCCTGTTCAGAACATATCTTACTGCCAACATTAAAAGGTCCAGAATGACACTTCCATTTAATTTTTTTTAGACTTTATTGAAAGGTGTAAGAACATTATTACAGAATGCATGAATTTGGTCTCTAATTGGTCTTGTTAGGGTGGTTGATTATGTATCTCTTAAATGGATCACATTTACACTTGCAATAAAATACATGTTCACTTGCCCCATCACCAACTACAGACCGTATAGTCCAAAAGTGTTTTGCCCCATCATAAATCAAAATGTATCATAAAATCAAAACAGCTAGAAAAATAACGCCACTTTCGGTAAAAGAGAAAAATGTACAAATGGAACATGTGGATCGGCCTTGTCTGGTTTATAGCCATACAATTAAACAAGTTAGTGTGAGCAAAGTTATAACGTCACACAATTACTGTATCTTATACCACCAAAACCGACAAACGAAACAATTATTCAGTTTACAGCAATATCTTTTAAATGTGATTGTTTTGGTGGCTTCACTTAGGGGAAAATCAGGAAAATGTATGTTCTTCTTGTAGAATATTATAAATGAAAATCTTAATTCAACATCTCACAACAATCTAATCCTTTCCAGAAACACACTTTCCTGGTGTTCCATTGATTGTAATATACCTGTAAGACTGAGATACTGTACGTCTATCACACAGTGGCAATATTACATTATATAATTCAACAAAATTCAATTTTAAAAAGCCAAACCATGGATTAAATTAAAGTAAAACTGTTTCAAGGAAATCACCAAAGAATATTTCTGACAGCAGATCTTTTTTATATATGGATTCTATGTTTACAGTGTGTGTAAACTTGTATGTGAGAGAAAGGTGTGTGTGTGTGTGTGTGTGTGTGTGTGTGTGTGTGTGTGTGTGTGTGTGTGTGTGTGTGTGTGTGTGTGTGAGAAAGGTCTGTGTGTGAGACTGATGTGTGTGTAAGTATACGTATGTGTTATGTTCTTGGGAAGTTCAACGTTTGTTGTTTCCATTACGTTGCTGTCCTCTTCAGCTCCTAAAACACATGAGAAGAGAGGTTACACACATAAACCCATTCTAAACAGTAGCCGTGTGTTCCATAATGGTAGTGGTTGTTTCTCTAGTTTGGTCATTAATATGAGGACATCTTAAGTGACTTACTCTGATGTTACAGAAGTGCAGAGAGGTCTCTCAAGTCTTCTGGACAGCTTTCCCAGAGGTCTCAGAGTCAGTGTCGGAAGCTAAAACAGAAATAAAACCCCAATGTTAGAAAGAGACTGATTGAAAGATAATGAGTTCAGGTTAATTACCAAGTTCCTAACGCATGGTTCACAGTAAATAAAACCATCCATATTAATTAAGTAGCTACATCAATTCACATCTAAGTTTGAACGAGCATCAGAATCTACAAAGAAAACACACAACCACATTCTAAAATGGATACAATCAAACACAATACAAAATTCAGTGACCTCTTCAGAATAGCAAACAATATGAACATAGGCACTTACTGCTGGCTGGAACAAAGCCTGAAACAGAGGTAAACATGAAGTTATTATTGAATTTGTTGGAATACAACAAGAGAACATGTTTGAGTATACCAAATCCTGTATTCCTACTGCAGACATCACATACAACCTAAGTGACGTGACTATTTACGCAAATCAGATCAAATCAAAAACACTTCTACCATCACTAACTATACAATACTATTACTTGTAAACCAATACTATGACTACTACTTCTAAACCACTAAATACATCACAGCTGATAATATCTAAGATGACAGTGTATCCTACATATGACAATAGAAAGAGGTATTTCTCCCCTCCCACCTTTCTCACTCTTCTTCTTCCTCCACATGACGACCCCAACAACAACAGCAACAATGACCAAGAGAGCTACAGCCACTCCAATGATGGGGGCCAAGCCAATGGTGTTTGGTTCATTTTCATCTATAATCATCAGAACAGAGCATTCAGACTACAGTGCTAGATGATACATTTTCATCTAAAATGAACTTCAAGCAGCATCCCTCAATGTCAATAAAAGGTCAGGAGGTCAATGAGAACATGCAGTCAGAAAGGTAGCTTTACTGAGCAGATGAGTGAACTTAGAAAGGAGGAATATTGGGCACATTCAGCAAGAGGGTTGGGTATAGTGTACATTTAAATCTATATCCCTCTTACCCCTGTTGGTCTTTCCCCAGTTGGTTTGGATCTCAGACTCAGTCAAAACCGTGTTGAAGTCCTTCTTGATACCAGTGACCTGAACCACACACTGATACTTGTTGTTCTTCCACTCCTCAGGCGTCACTGTGAGGTGGGCGCTTTTCTGGAAGGTTCCATCATCGTTTGGGAGAGTCTCTCCATTCTCCACATCTTCATGGTGATCTTGTCCATCTTTCTTCCAGACCACCATGACTCCACTGGGGTAGAAACCTGTAGCGTGGCAGGTCACTGGAGAGGAGGGGGTCTTCTGGAGCAGAGACACTGAGGGAGGGACTGGAGAAAGAGAGAGACAGAGAGAGAGAGAAAGAGAGAGAGAGAGGGTGGGGGTGGTTGAAAGGTAAATAGAAGAGGGTGAGATGGAGGGTGTAAGAAAAACAGGGGAATAGACAGACACACAGAGATACTGTATATGATATCAATTTTGGTAGACTATGGGCAATTACAGAGGGGGTGGTAGAAGAGATTTAAAAAAATGTCATGCGTCTCTGTACCTGTCCTCATCAGAGTGCTCTTCCCATAGTCCAGATACTTCTTCAACCACTCAATGCAGGTCTGGGTGAGGTAGTTGTTCATGTTCTCATTGTAACCTATGCTTCTGTCCCACTTGTGTTTGGTGATGACTGCCTGTGGTGTTGGGGCGATCCATGTCTTTGTCTTCTGGTCAAATACCACAAAATCCTTTCCATCATATCCAAACTGACTAAACCCCTCTGTGACTCCAGTGTCCTCATCCAACACACAGCCGTACATCATCATCCATGTGTGCACACCTGAGAGAGAGCGCAAGAGAGAGGGGGAGGATCATCAACAATGTGCATTGCTCCATCTGTTCTCCAGATTCAGTCTGCCAGTGGGATCTCTATCATCATGTATTAGTTGTTCAACCAGACTGGAATAAAACAGATCAGCTCAGACCTCTACAGTGTGATGATGATGTCACACCTTCACCACAGAGACAGAGAGAGTTGATGAGGAGACTCAGAGAGTGGATCTATTCTACACCAGCTGATGTTGGCTTGGTTCTATCTACTGTGTTGAATATACACATTGTGTTCAGTACAGAAGTGTTATTCTGACAAATGGATGTTGTGTAGGACTGTAGTTCAGTGAGGTGTGTAAATGAATAAAACACTGTTGATAAATGAAGTCTGTCCTCTAGTGATGATGTCAGAGATAAATAGAGGAAGTGAGAGGATCCTCTGTTCAGTCAGGAACAACACGAGAGAGAGATGGAGAGACCAACATGAGGAAGATTATCTCTCAATGGTGCATGTTGTCTCTTTCTCCTCCCTGCTGCAGCAAACAGGAACCACAACACAGCAAGTGTTTATCACGCTGTCCGTGGTGCTGAAGCTACAACATAATTACAGCCATTTTGTTTCTTACTTGTTTCTCTGACTGAAAAGTTGTAACCGAAATCCCTCATTTGTTTAGGAAAACATTCCATATACCCTAAACCCCTTGCTCTCTTTACGTGCACCAGGTATGCTCGCATGCACGTGACAAATAGTGCATGACCTATAGCCAATCATAATCACGTCAATAAATTGTTTATAACAAACTCTGAACACCGTACCACATGTGAAAGCAAAATGGATGTGGAGGACGTGAAGAAGAAACTCGAAATGGGGGAATGTTTACTTGATGCTTAGGAGGGAAAGGGGAAGTCAGACGTATGGAAGACATTTGACTTAGTTGTAGAAACTACTGCAGATGATGAAAAAGGAGGGTAGAGGAGCAAGTACTGTCTGAGTATTATGTGTGACAAACAGGTGCTGTTAGATTATAATAATATTTGGAACAGTATAAACAACACTGAATAAATTATGATTGTACCAGTGTTCTAATGAAGAAAAAAAAAGAATATATATATACACACATACTGGGAAAAAATATTTGAATAGTTTAATCCAAGATTGAATTATGGTTATAAGTCAAATGAGAAGATCCTTCTTTATGAAGGAGCAATGGGTGTTATTCATATACCATTCTCACACTCAAAATAAATATAATATACTGAACAAAAAATATAAACACCACATATAAAGTGTTGGTTCCATGTTTCATGAACTGTAATAAAATATCCCAGAAATGTTACATATTGTCACGACTTCCGCCGAAGTTGGTCCCTCTCCTTGTTCGGGCGGTGTTCGGGGTCGACATCACCGACCTTCTAGCCATTGCTGATCCATTTTTCATTGGTTTTGTCGTGTCTTCTATCACACCTGGTTTCAATCCCATCAATTACATGTTGTGTATTTGACCCTCTGTTTCCCCTCATGTCTTTGTCGGTGATTGTTTGTTGTATGTACAGTGGGGAGAACAAGTATTTGATACACTGCCGATTTTGCAGGTTTTCCTACTTACAAAGCATGTAGAGGTCTGTAATTTTTATCATAGGTACACTTCAACTGTGAGAGACGGAATCTTAAACAAAAATCCAGAAAATCACATTGTATGATTTTAAAATAATTAATTAGCATTTTATTGCATGACATAAGTATTTGATCACCTACCAACCAGTAAGAATTCCGGCTCTCACAGACCTGTTATTTTTCTTTAAGAAGCCCTCCTGTTCTCCACTCATTACCTGTATTAACTGCACCTGTTTGAACTCGTTACCTGTATAAAAGACACCTGTCCACACACTCAATCAAACACTCCAACCTCTCCACAATGGCCAAGACCAGAGAGCTGTGTAAGGACATCAGGGATACAATTGTAGACCTGCACAAGACTGGGGTGGGCTACAGGACAATAGGCAAGCAGCTTGGTGAGAAGGCAACAACTGTTGGCGCAAACTGTTTATTGCATGACATAAGTATTTGATCACCTACCAACCAGTAAGAATTCCGGCTCTCACAGACCTGTTATTTTTCTTTAAGAAGCCCTCCTGTTCTCCACTCATTACCTGTATTAACTGCACCTGTTTGAACTTATTACCTGTATAAAAGACACCTGTCCACACACTCAATCAAACACTCCAACCTCTCCACAATGGCCAAGACCAGAGAGCTGTGTAAGGACATCAGGGATACAATTGTAGACCTGCACAAGGCTGGGATGGGCTACAGGACAATAGGCAAGCAGCTTGGTGAGAAGGCAACAACTGTTGGCGCAATTATTAGAAAATGGAAGAAGTTCAAGATGACGGTCAATCACCCTCGGTCTGGGGCTCCATGCAAGATCTCACCTCGTGGGGCATCAATGATCATGAGTAAGGTGAGGGATCAGCCCAGAACTACATGGCAGGACCTGGTCAATGACCTGAAGAGAGCTGGGACCACAGTCTCAAAGAAAACCATTAGTAACACACTATGCCGTCATGGATTAAAATCCTGCAGCGCACACAAGGTCCCCCTGCTCAAGCCAGCGCATGTCCAGGCCCGTCTGAAGTTTGCCAATGACCATCTGGATGATCCAGAGGAGGAATGGGAGAAGGTCATGTGGTCTGATGAGACAAAAATAGAGCTTTTTGGTCTAAACTCCACTCGCCGTGTTTGGAGGAAGAAGAAGGATGAGTACAACCCCAAGAACACCATCCCAACCGTGAAGCACGGAGGTGGAAACATCATTCTTTGGGGATGCTTTTCTGCAAAGGGGACAGGACGACTGCACCGTATTGAGGGGAGGATGGATGGGGCCATGTATCGTGAGATCTTGGCCAACAACCTCCTTCCCTCAGTAAGAGCATTGAAGATGGGTCGTGGCTGGGTCTTCCAGCATGACAACGACCCGAAACACACAGCCATGGCAACTAAGGAGTGGCTCCGTAAGAAGCATCTCAAGGTCCTGGAGTGGCCTAGCCAGTCTCCAGACCTGAACCAAATAGAACATTTTTGGAGGGAGCTGAAAGTCCGTATTGCCCAGCGACAGCCCCGAAACGTGAAGGATCTGGAGAAGGTCTGTATGGAGGAGTGGGCCAAAATCCCTGCTGCAGTGCGTGCAAACCTGGTCAAGAACTACAGGAAATGTATGATCTCTGTAATTGCAAACAAAAGTTTCTGTACTAAATATTAAGTTCTGCTTTTCTGATGTATCAAATACTTATGTCATGCAATAAAATGCTAATTAATTACTTAAAAATCATACAATGTGATTTTCAGGATTTTTGTTTTAGATTCCGTCTCTCACAGTTGAAGTGTACCTATGATAAAAATTACAGACCTCTACATGCTTTGTAAGTAGGAAAACCTGCAAAATCGGCAGTGTATCAAATACTTGTTCTCCCCACTGTATGTGTGCAAGTTATGGTCTGGTGTGCAACGGGTTTTACACCCTCTTATTTTATTTTGTATTATGTTGGTTTTCTGATTTTTTTGGAATACTTATTAAACAGCTCCGTTTATACCAAGTTCATTCTCCTGCGCCTGACTTCCCTGCCACCAGCACGCACCCTGTTAAAAAATCACCGACCCGAACTATGGAGTCAGCAGGAGAAGGTACCCCGGCCATTGAGGTGGATAAGCGCGTCCAGGAGCATGCAGCAATGCTTTACCATCTTGGCACCGCCATGGACCGTGTTGTCCAGACAATGGATCCCTGGGAGAGACAGGGAGTTCGTCCAGCGCCTCCACCAGCACACCCGGGGTCTCTCCAGAGCGCCCCTTTCCCGCCTGAACCCAGTGGCATCTGTCTCTCCTTGCCCCAGGAGTTTCGACAGGAGGGCTGCGAACTGTCAGGGGTTCTTATTGAAGTTAGACCTCTATCTGGCCACCGTCCACCCGGCGCCCTTTTCCCGCCTGAACCCAGTGGGATCCGTCTCTCCTTGCCCCATGAGTATGACGGGAGGGCTGCGAACTGTCAGGGGTTCTTATTGCAGTTAGACTTCTATCTGGCCACCGTCCACCCGGCTCCATCGGGCCGTAAGAGGGTGGCCGCCCTCGTCTCGTTCCTCACCGGGAGAGCCCTGGAGTAGGCCAACGCCGTGTGGAGAGAGGGTGTTGGACCAGTTTGAGGAGTTCACCCGCCCGAGGGCCGGTACTTCGACCACCCGCCCGAGGGTAGAGTGGCGGGTGAGCGCCTCTACCATCTTAGGCAGGAGACGAGGAGCGCCCAGGAGTTCGACCTGGAGTTTAGGACCCTGGCTGCCGGCGCAGGATGGAACAACAGGGCCCTGATCGATCATTACTGCTGCAGTCTACGCAAGGACGTCCGTCGGGAGCTGGCCTGCAGAGACACCACCCTCACGTTTGACCAGCTGGTGGACTTATCCATCCGTCTGGACAACCTGCTGGCTACGCCCGGACGTTCAGATTGGGGTCTGGTGGCTCCATCCTCCAGCACCCCCTCTCCGATACCCATGGAGCTGGGAGGGGCGGTGCGCAGGGAGACCGGAGGGGGTTCCCGCTCGTGCACCATCTGTGGTCGCAGAGGTCACACTGCCGGTCGGTGCCGGGTTGGTTACTCTGGGAATCGAGGCAGCAGGCAAGGTCCTCTGGCATCACCCCAGGTGAGCCGGCACCATTCTCACCCAGAGGCCTCTGTTGCACAAATGTTTGTGTTTGTCATTTTCCCTGCATAAGGCGCTCGTCGATTCAGGTGCGGCTGGGAATTTCGCCCAAAGTTTAGGGATCCCCATTGTTCCCGTGGATGTGCCCTTCCCCGTTGACGCCTTAGATAGTCGACCATTAGGGTCAGGGTTGATTAGAGGTCACCGCTCCTCTGGGCATGGTGACACAGGGGGGTCACACAGAGAGAATTAGTATTTTCCTTATTGACTCTCCTGCGTTTCCTGTGGTGCTGGGCCTACCCTGGTTAGCTTGTCATAACCCCACTGTTTCTTGGCCACAGAGGGCTCTCACAGGGTGGTCGCGAGAGTGCTCAGGTAGGTGTTTAGGGGTTTCCGTTGGTGCTACTACGGTGGAAAGTCCAGACCAGGTCTCCAGCGTGCACATTCCCCCAGAATATGCCGATTTGGCTCTCACCTTCTCCAAAAAGAAGGCGACTGAATTACCACCTCATTGACGGGGCGATCGTGCGATAGATCTCCTGGTAGACGCAGCACATCCCAGGAGTCATGTGTATCCCCTCCCGCAGACGGAGACGAAGGCTATGCAAACATATGTCTCCGAATCCCTGCGTCAGGGGAACATTCGGTCCTCCACTTCACCAGCCTCCTCAAGTTTCATTTTTGTGAAGAAGGAGGGAGGTTTGCGCCCGTGTATTGACTATCGGGGTATGAATCAGATATAATTACCCGCTACCGCTCATAGGAACAGCGATAGAGTCAATGCACGGGGTGCGCTTCGTCACTAAACTAGATCTCAGGAGCGCTTACAACCTGGTGCTTATCCGAGAGGGAGACGAGTGGAAGACGGCTTTCAGTACCACATCAGGGCACTAGGAGTACCTCGTCATGCCGTACGGGTTGATGAATGCTCCATCAGTCTTCCAAGCCTTTGTAGACAAGATTTTCAGGGACCTGCACGGGCAGGGTGTAGTGGTGTATATTGATTACATTTTGATATACTCTGCTACACGCGCCGAGCATGTGGCCCTGGTGCGCAGGGTGCTTGGTCGCCTGTTGGAGCATGACCTGTACGTCAAGGCTGAGAAGTGCTTGATCTTCCAACATTCTGTCTCCTTCCTAGGGTATCGTATTTCCACCTCAGGGGTGGAGATGGAAAGTGACCGCATTTCAGCCGTTCGTAATTGGCCGACTCCCACCACGGTAAAGGAGGTGCAGCGATTCTTAGGGTTTGCCAACTACTACCAGAGGTTCATCCGGGGTTTTGGTCAGGTAGCGGGTCCCATTACCTCACTGCTGAAGGAGGGCCCGGTGCGCTTGCAGTGGTCAGCTGAGGCGGACAGGGCTTTTAGTCGCCTGAGAGCTCTGTCACCTCGGCTCCCGTGTTGGCCCATCCGGATCCCTCTTTGGCGTTCATAGTGGAGGTGGACGCGTCCGAGGCTGGGATAGGAGCTGTGCTCTCTCAGCGCTCGGGTACGCTACCGAAGCTCCGCCCCGGTGCCTTCTTCTCGAAGAAGCTCAGCCCGGCAGAGCAAAACTATAATGTGGGGGACCGGGAGCTGTTGGCTCTCGTCAAAGCCTTGAAGGCGTGGAGACATTGGCTTGAGGGGGATAGACACCCTTTTCTCATCTGGACTGACCACCGTACATCCGGGCGGCGAGCAGACTGAACCCTCACCAGGCAAGGTGGGCTATGTTTTTCACCCCTTTTGTGTTTACCCTTTCCTACAGACCAGGCTCCCAGAACTTTAAGGCAGACGCATTGTCCCGGCTGTATGACAAAGGAGCAGCCCATGGATCCCATTCCCATACTCCCCGCCTCTTGCCTGGTGGCGCCGGTAGTGTGGGAGCTGGACGCGGACATTGAGCGGGCGTCACGTGCAGAGCCCGCTCCCCTCCAGTGTCCAGCTGGGCGTCTGTACGTTCCGTCTGCTGTCCGCGACCGGCTGATCTATTGGGCCCACACGTCACCCTCCTCTGGTCATCCTGGGATCGGTCGGACGGTACGCTGTCTTAGTTGGAAGTACTGGTGGCTAAGTACTTTGGCTAAGGATGTGAGGGTTTATGTTTCCTCCTGCTCGGTGTGCGCCCAGTGTAAGGCTCCTAGGCACCTGCCCTGAGGTAAGTTACAACCCTTACCCGTTCCACAATGGCCGTGGTCGCACCTGTCGGTGGATTTCCTAACCGATCTTCCACCTTCACTGGGTAACACCACGATCCTGGTCGTTGTGGATCGTTTTTCTAAGTCCTGTCGTCTCCTCCCTTTGCCCGGTCTCCCTACGGCCCTACAGACTGTGGAGGCCCTGTATACACACGTCGTCCGGTACTACAGGGTGTCTGAGGATATAGTGTCTGATCGGGGTCCCCAGTTCACGTCAAGGGTCTGGAGGGCGTTCATGGAGCGTCTGGGGGTCTCGGTCAGCCTTACCTCAGGTTTTCACCCTGAGAGTAACGGGCAGGTGGAGAGAGTTAACCAGGATGTGGGTAGGTTTCTGAGGTCATATTGCCAGGACCGGCCGGGGGAGTGGGCAGCGTTTGCGCCCTGGGCAGAGATGGCCCAGAACTCGCTTCGCCACTCCTCCACTAACCTCTCTCCCTTCCAGTGTGTATTGGGGTATCAGCCTCCTTGGCATCAGAGTCAGACCGAGGCTCCTGCGGTGGATGACTGGTTCCGGCGCGTGGAGGAAACATGGAACGCCGCCCATGTCCACCTTCAGCGCGCCGTGCTGTGCCAGAAAGTTGGTGCAGACCGACATCGCAGTGAGGCTCCGGTGTTCGCACTGGGAAACGGGGTCTGGCTCTCGACCCGAAACCTGCCCCTCTGCCTGCCCTGTCGGAAGCTGGGTCCGCGGCTTGTGGGGCCATTTAAAGTTCTGAGGAGAGTGAACAAGGTTTGTTACAGGTTACAGCTTCCTCCCGATTACCGCATTAACCCCTTGTTCCATGTGTCTCTCCTCGGCCGGTGGTGGCTGGCCCGCTCCAGGAGTCTGAGGTGCGGGAGGTTCCTCCGCCCCCTCTGGACATCGAGGGGGCCCCGGCGTACTCCGTTCGTTCTATACTGGATTCGAGACGTTGGACGAGGGGCCTTCAGTACCTCGTGGACTGTGAGGGGTATGGTCCGGAGGAGAGATGCTGGGTTCCGGTGGAGGACGTGTTGGATCCTTCTATGCTGCGAGAGTCCCACCATCTCCATCCGGATCGCCCTGCGCCTCGCCCTCCGGGTCGTCCCCGAGGTCGGTGTCACCAGCACTCACCCCGTTACACATACAGTATGCACAAAAAGCTTTTTCTCTCAAATTTTGTGCACACATTTGTTTACATCCCTGTTACTGAGCATTTCTCCTTTGCCAAGATAATCCATCCAACTGACAGGTGTGGCATATCAAGAAGCTGATTAACCAGCATGATCATTACACAGGTGCACCTTGTATTGCCAGAGAATTTAATGTTCATTTCTCTACCGTAAGCCGCCTCCAATGTCATTTTAGAAAATGTGGCATTTGGCAGTATGTCCAACAGGCCTCACAACCGCAGACCATATGTATGGTGTCGTGTGGGCGAGCGGTTTACTGATGTCAACGTTGTGAACAGAGTGCCCCATGGTGGAGGTGGGGTTATGGTATGGGCAGGCATAACCTACGGACAAGGAACACAATTGCATTTTATCTATGGCAAATTTTAATGCACAGAGATACCGTGACAAGATCCTGAGGCCCATTGTCGTGCCATTCATCAGCAGCCATCACCTCATGTTTCAGCATGATAATGCACGACCCCATGGCACAAGGATGCTCTGGTTTTGACGTGTACGACAGCGTGTTCAAGTTCCCTCCAATATCTAGCAACTTTATACAGCCATTGAAGAGTGGGACAACATTCCACAGGCCAAAATCAACAACATGATCAATTCTAAGGTGATATGTAGTGCTGCATGAGGCAAATGGTGTTCACAACAGATACTGACAGGTTTTCTGATTCACAACCCTACCTTTAAAAAAAAGAGAAATCTGTGACAAACAGATGCAAATCTTTATTTCCAGGCCTAATTCATGTATTTAAATTGTGACTCAATAAAATCTTTGAAATTGTTAAGTTACATTTATATTTTTGTAAAGACGTTGTTACAGCAAAGACTAAAAACAGTTGCATGCATTTGTGAATTGCGGTTCATTTATTGTTTAGGCTAATTATTAAAAGCTCCCTTTGGCATTTAGTTTAAAAACTAAAACGCTTGATTGCATTTCAAAGCATGAATGACTCGTCTGTGTGATGACATAAACAAATTATTAATTGATACAGTAGCCTACATATTGAAATATAAGCCTAAGTAAGTTACGGTATTAACACAGCTAAATTGGACGCGCACTTAGGTCTATAGCTTGATGGTGGTGGGAAGGTCCCAGACAGTGCCCCATACTACCGTGTGTTGTCCAATCACGTGCGTTATTTAAATCACTTCACAAAACTCAGCCAATCAAAGTGAATGTTTAACATGCATGTTAGGAGACTGATGTTGTCAGAGAGAGGCAGCGAGAGAAGCAGAAGCGGAAGCGAGAGGAGAAACTAATGGCGCAAAAGTCAGGACATCCGATACAGAAAACCGAGGTTTCAAAGAGGACTGGACAGACAAATATGCCTTTATCCTTCCCGCAGCGAGTGTCCAACCACTCTGCCTGATATGTTCAGAGACCGTGACTCTAATAAAAGGTGCCAACGTGAAGCGCCACTACGAGACAAAGCACAGATCTTCTGAGCAAACATATCCACAGCAGTCTGAGGTGAGGACACGCAAAATAAACCAACTCAAAGCCCAGTATGATCGGTCCACCAGAGTCCTCTCCCATGCATTCACTGCCCAACAACGTGCAAACGAATGTTCACTAAAAATAGCTTGGATTTTGGGTCAACACCAAAGGCCATTTACTGACGGGGGAGTGGTGATGGAGTGGTGATGGAATGCGTGAAAGCTGTTGCTGAAACTTGACGATAAACAAAAAGACGAGCTGTGTGAAAAGATCAAGCAAATCCCAACGTCGCGTACAACAGCAGCAAGAAAGAGTGAAATAATAACAGAGGACGTATTAACACAGCTTGATGGAGCTATTCGGAGAGCACCATGCAGAGCATTATGCTCTTGATGAATCTACTGATGTGAGTGATAATGCCCAGCTTCTGGTGTATGTTAGATTTTCTTCTTCTAATTGAGAATCCATTCCTCATCAACAGGTGTCAGGTGATTTTCAAAGGAGGTGACACAGACCTTCAAGTGGGCCCATGCTGGATCTCTACAGATGGAACTGATTGATCTGCAAGCAAATGTAGCACTGAGAGAGCACTTTCAACTAACTGATCATGACACTTTCTGGCTGCAGGCCTTGTCTGAGACTGTTTTCCCCTGGTCGAACCAAAGTAGCACCACACACATTGACCATGTTCGGCTCCACATACAGTTGTGAGTCTTCTTTCTCCACTCTGAACATCATTAAAAATAAGTACTGTTCTAGACTCACCAATGAGCACCTACATATGTGCATGAGAATGGCACTGACTCCATTCCAGCCAAGGTTCAAATGACTGGCAGGGCAAGAAACAGCCTATTTCTCTCACTAAAGAGAGATGGAGAAGTGAAGTGGGAGAGAATAGGAAAGATAAATATTAAACCTGTGGTTTCTTATTTGTTCAAAAATCAAAGCACTTTTTTCAGAAACAGGCACTTCTGTTATTTTTTTGTGAAGATGCAGTCTTGTTTTCCTTGAAATTAGAACATTTGTGATTGGCCTACTTTTATTTATGATTAGGCTGCATATTTATTTTACCTCATGTTTAATGTGTCTGCATTGAAAATGTGCAATAAATATTGTTGAAATGTTACTGAAATGTAGTACTTTGTTTATTAGCTATACATTTACAAGAACTATATGTGCCCCCAAATCATAGCGCACGTTTGAATGGTTTGGACCTTTTGGGGGGAGAAAATGTTAAGTCGGTGAACCTCTTTGAACTCTAATTGTGCACCCCTGCTCTACGTCATCCACAAGTATGACCACTACCGGTGCAGCCATGGAAGATGCTGAAATGGAGGAAGCACCTCTGGATCTGGGACCCGGTGATTATTAAGATCCTCACGGAAGTAACCACTGAGGACCTTGTTGAACAGGATGTAGCCGTGGAGAAAAACGAGGAAACAGGGAGAAACGAAGAGGAACAACGTCACACCAGGCGTCATCAGAGGTACAGTACCAGCCCCCAGATTCGCTCAACCCATTTCAGCAGAGGCTCCTCCAAGCCGCCGAGGGATGTAGCCCAACCTGATGCTCACAGAGGAGGATGAAGAGACCCTTGTTGCCATGCCAACCCTGAAGAGGCTGCCTCAGCCAAGAAAGGCAGCAGTCAAGGTTCAAATTCATCAGCTGCTTTTCGAAAACCGAGTTCAATGGTCCGTTTTTCCCCCACAACACAGTACTGAGATAGTGAAGTGAAGGGGGTCATTTTTACAGTATACTCATGTAGGCTAATTGGTATTTCAGATCAAAGTATTAATATGAGTCAAATGTATAGCTGTTGTTTCTGGGTTAGAAAATATCCTAAAACAACAGTTAGCTGTCTAAATATTTGCCTGTCATGTCCATCTTTTGATCTGAAATACAAATTCCATGAGTAAACCGCAAGAATGACCAACTTTACCGCACTGTTCCAATATTTATGCCACTATACAAGCAGTATTTAGTTAACACACATCTCACCTTCTATGGTGTTATACTATGTAATGAGATGGAGATGGAGTCAAATTAGCCAAGCAGCTGACAGGAAGGACAGGAAGAGGAGAGGAGGTGTCTGGTTGTTGTTTAGACCTCCCTTACTGTACCTTTCCTTTCACACGTGTCAATCTGTTTAAATTCAGTCAATTCATGAAGTCAATTGTTACAACATATTTAGGATAGCATTCATTATTAGTGTTACATAGATTTCTGAATTTTGTTATGGCTACGTGTTATTTTATTTTTTTCAGAGACAGACTCTGTTCTTCTCCTCGAGGCACCTCACATGTCCAGTGCCCCGCCCTTTAATCTCCCTCTGCCTGAGGAGGCTGTTGAGATGAATGGTGGTGGGTAACCATAGGGATGGAGCAGAGGCAGGTAGAGGGGAGAAGGCAGGCAGACTGGTGAGGGGGTGGGTTGACTGTCTGTATTACTATCTCTCTCCATGGGAGAATCTAAACTGTATTTCCTTGACTCCTCACGTCCTCTCTCCTCGCCTCCTTCTCAAAGCCCATTTGAGGAGAAGGTCAGTGAGAGGGAATGTCAGGTTCTTTCACGCTGACCTTCTCCTCCAATGGGTTTTGAGCGGGAGGTCAGGAGAGAGGACGTGAGGAAACAATGAAATGCAACTGAGTTTTTCCAAATGTCCTCAATTGAGATTTTACAACTGTCCTTATTCTGCTTATTATGTCCTAGGGTTTTTGAGTACAAAATTCATGGAATTCATAAAGTAAATAGTTACTCTATAGTATAGCAACCATTATTAGTTGTACATAGATTGCATGAAAATTGACTGAGATGAAACTCACACAGCAGAGAATTCAGATGATCTTGTTGTTTTTCAAAAGGTGACATTTGACACACACACACACACCTCTCCACTCATCTCTCCACCTCAGATCTCCTGTGCCCTGCCCTCTCTCTATTTATGTCTGAAGACCCCTACTACGTCTAGGCTTTATGAGTTGTCCCTGTATCTGTCTGCAGTTGTGCCAAAAATACATGATCTTGTTGTTCTCTTACAGATTACAGGTGATTTGTGTGTTTAGCTTTTGATGAGTTCTGACCAAAACCTGGAACACTGTTAATTATCAGGTATCCTATTGAAATATTGAGGGCTATAGTCTAGGGTCTACACCAGAAGTGAATGGGTATCTATAGGAGGAGTGTATATGGTGGAGGCAATTACTTCTGGAATGTATTGTTTAAAGTAACAGTGATCCCACGTGGCAGGAACTGAAAAGGCTGGAGAGATATGTGAGAAAGGGGGTCGAGGTCAGGTCACGTTAAGAGAGAAGGAACAGTTTATTGCTCGAACCACTTAACTTCCTGCCTAGCCATAGAGATGTAATGTTTAAAGAGAAGGAGGAGACTCCACCCAAACTGGGGTACATATACTACCACTGATGGAAATATGTTTTTGTCTTATGCAGTTGTATGACCCAATGGGTGAATAAACTCGGTTTAAGCTTTACTAATCGTCCGTGAATTTTACTCGGTTCATTTAGAACCTAACACCTGTCATGTTCTTTCCCATTTTTTCAAAGGCAGTTTCATTTGTTTATTAGTATCTCATTTAGACCTAATCTTCTTATTTCCTCCCTATACCTTTGCAGATCTAAGCAGTGGTGGGAAAAGTACCCAATTGTCATACTTGAGTAAAAGTAAATACCTTAATAGAAAAAGACTCAAGTAAAAGTGAAAGTCACCCAGTAAAATACTACTTGAGTAAAAGTATTTGGTTTTAAATATACTTAAGTATCAAAAGTAAATGTATAAATCATTTCAATAATTACTTATATTAAGCGACCCAGACGGCACCATTTTCTTGTTTTTTTAAATTAACGCATGGCCAGGGGCACACTTCAACACTCAGACATCATTTACAAACAAAGCATGTGTGTTTAGTGAGTCCGCCAGATCAGAGGCAGTAGGGACGACCAGAGAAGTTCTCTTGAGAAGTGGGTGAATTCTACCATTTTCCAGTCCTGCTAAGCTTTCAAAATGTAATGAGTACTTTTGGGTGTGAGAGAAAATGTATGGAGTAAAAAGTACATGATTTTCTTTAGGAATGTAAAGAAGTATATGTAGAAGCTGTCAAAAATATAGATAGTAAAGTAAAGTACAGATGCCCCAAAAAATACTAAAGTAGTACTTTAAAACATTTTTACTTAAGTATTTTACACCACTGGATCTCAGACAATATTAAAGTAAAAACCCATTCTCTTCCTAATTCGTTTTTTCTCCACCTGCATGTTGTCAGACCAGTGAAGCTGGTGGAAAACTGTACTATTTGTATGGACCCTAGGTTAGCCTTTCCCATTGTTATCATACTAACTGTATGTCCTATAACCTTAATTAGAGCTCCTGCTCACCTGATGTAGCATGCCAGGTGTGTATAATACTGATGTTAATGGGACTCCACCTGCCTGCTATCGGGACTCCAACCATCCCTGGACCCACACAGACCTGTGCTTTCGGCGAGGCTGGTCCCGGTCAAACAGCGCGATCAAGACCACCTTCTTCAACATTGGTCTCATTGTTGAAAGAGACTACTATCTGCTATCTAGACTATTTATCATTGCAATTCCCTCCAAAACAATGCATTTTGGAGAGAAATTATATTATAGGCTGTCACAATAAACGCGTAGATGTCATCGAATAGATAATATGTATGCTACTTGGCAAATGTATTAATATAACATTTGAATAAATATTTGTTTTATTATGTAATACATTATATGTTTTACTGGATATGTGTGCAGTAAAAGTTCAACATTCTGCTACTTTCTGTCAAGTCCACACATACAGTTTTATGCATACGTTGGATAAATCCAACGTATGCACCACACAGAACGTACTGCAACTGCCCCTGTGACGCAATGCTCCATTGGAAATGAATGTACTTCTGGTGTACCAAAACACAATGACGCAGTCAGTGTGATCGAGGTGTAACTGTCCTGTTGCTTAACAATCACGTTTTGGAACAGTGAGTGCATTCTGACTTCACACACATAAAAAAAGATATTTGGAACTCACACGTGAAAAGGTTAGGCGCACTGTTTGATGAAATAATTAAGACAAACAAATGACTCAAGAGGGAGTCAGACGGCCACGATGTGTTAAATAAATGACAGTGAGTGCCTGTGACTGGCGCACATTGTCTCCTCCCTGTTGCAGCAAACAGGCACCACAACACAGCAAGTGTTTATCACGCTGTCCGTGGTGCTGAAGCTGCAACATAATTACAGCCATTTAGTTTCTTACTTGTTTCTCTGTCTGAAAAGTTGTTACCGAAGACCCTCATTTGTTTAGGAAAAACATTCCCTATACCCTGAACCCCTTGCTCTCTTTACGTGAAACAGGTATGCATCGCATGGACGTGAACAATAGGACCTGACCTATAGCCAATCATAGGGCTGGGCGATACGGACTGAAAATCATATTGTGATTTTTTTTTTTACTTATTGGCAATTCACAATATATATCAATATTTTTGATGTTGTCTCTTAATATGCGTTGTTGTACAATTAGAGGTCAAATACAGTGCATTTCAAACAGTCAGCAGTAATCTAATGAACTCAGGGCTTGTGAAGTTATACCTGGGCCTCTCACTAGCCTTTCACAACCATAAGACCCACTAATAATTAAATTATTTTAACTTGCTTTTTTGTTGTTGCAATAATCACTGATCTGGCTTTCAAGTCTGTCTATAAAAATTATATTTTGTTACAAATGTACCTAGAACCATGCATAATGCACATTCACTATTAATGACTAACTTCTTGTAGCAGGCATCAGGCTGTAGAACATAAACACAGGTGTCACCACATGTCTCTCATGCCCATGTGCCAGTGATTAACCAGCTAATCTTTATAGTTCAAGATTATCCAACTTGGATCTATTTGCTAGCTAACAAGGTAGAACAGTTGAATTGTTATGAACACACCCTTCTGTCCGTCTCCAACTGTTTGAACAGCATGTTAGCCTGTCCACTTTGTTCAGATGTTGAAATCAAGTTGTCTACCTTATTTCTCAGAATGAGAACGGGTTGCCAATTCCTTGTATAATTGTGTTTGATGGTTATTGCACATTTATAAAACACAGACTAGACAGCTAGTGTAACAGTCTCTGGCTAAAATGCTGCTAGCAGTACACCAACGCAGCACGCGACAAACTGAGCATTCATTTTCCAGAATCAACGTTCATCGATACACTCATTTTAGTAATGTCTGCTCTGTGTGCAATTTGAGTGTTGAGACATAAAAAGGGAATCGTTAGAGAAGTTGACTTCTCCTCTACTACAGTAATGTCTCAATGTGTTTTAGTGTCCATATGACCCATTCTGTTGGACCAAAACTCAAATGCAAATTGCGAGTTGAAACCACTTGTCAGAGAGGAAGATGTGATCTCTCATCTCTGTTGGCGTGAGAGGCAGGGAGGAGGGGGGGCAGGGTGTGTGTGTAAACAGAGAGGAAGAGGCGAAGCGAGAGGTTTCACTCCCGATAAAATCTGTCTAAAATAAGTCCAATGAGTTTCTATGGGCTGATTTTGGACCTAAGCTCGTCACCTGCCTTCCCGCCTTTGGGACAACGACTCCCATTGCTAGGGCGGAAAGATGTGCATCTCTTCAGTATATACAGATCTCTGGTGTAAATGGGGAGGTGCACACAGCACAGAATGAGTGAAAGAGACCAAAAATACAACAAGAACAAGCGGACAAACGCTCATAAAAACGAAAAAGAACAAAACCTTGGTTCTTGCGATACAGGCATTTGGAATACTGCGCAAAAACATACATTCAAATTAATTAGATATATCACCCAGCCCTAGCCTATCATAATCCCATCAACAAATTGGTTATAACAAACTCCAAACACAGCAAAATGGATGTGGAGGACGTGAAAAAGAAACTTGAAACAGGGGAATGTTTACTGTTTGCTCTGATGGGAAAGGGGAAGTCAGACGTGTGGAAGACATGTGACTTAGTTGTAGAAACTACTGCAGATCATGAAAAAGGAGGGTAGAGGAACAAGTACTGTCTGAGTATTATGTGTGACAAACAGGTGCTGTTAGATTACAATATTATTGTTCCTGACCATTTGGAACAACACTAAATAAATTATAAGTGTACCAGAGGGTCTGTTCTAACGAGATAAATAAATAAATATATAAAGCCTTTATTACCACAAAAACTAAAAACAGTTGCATGCATTTGTGAATGACGGTTTATTTCTTGTTTAGGCTAATTATTCAAAGCTCCCTTTGTTATTTTGTTTTAAAACAAAAATGCTTAATTGCATTTCGAAGCACGAATGACTCGTCTGTGTGATGACATGAACCAATGATTGATTGATACAGTAGCCTATATGTTGAAATAAGCAAGTTACGGTATTAATAATAAACAGGAAGCGCTCTTAGCCCTACAGCTCGATGGTGATTATACAAGGATACTACTATACTAAGCCTACTAATGATAATGGCATTCTTATTATAATGATGATCATGATAATAATTGTAATAACAATAAGGAGGAGATCAGGAAGAGGGGGGTATAGGAACAAGAACTGCCTGCATATTGTGTGACAAACAGGTGCCGTTAAATTACAATGTACATTTTCTGTCCGTTTGGAACAGTTTTGATGGATCCTGTTAGAATGTAACATGATTCAAGTTAAACTGTAGTTTGTATCCTGTTTAGTGAATGATTACTGTGAGTGTTAATGGAGTTTAGACCATTAAACTGTGTAGGGGAGAGAAGGAAAACTCATTGGGGTCATAAAATGTATAGCTGGGGAAGTGACGCCTACAAGGGAAGAGTATAAAATGTATTGTGAATTTTCTAAATGCATGCATTCAGCTGACTATATACTTAGTATTAAACACTTTTAACTTCTCTTGATCTTTTGGTCTGAATTCTGTATTGCAGAGAGGTTGCAATAGCATTTATCTTTTTTAGCAGTTTAAACAACATTAGATAAATGGCTCTGGCACCCCAATGGTGGAACAAACTCCCTCACGACGCCAGGTCAGCGGAGTCAATCACCACCTTCCGGAGACACCTGAAACCCCACCTCTTTAAGGAATACCTAGGATAGGATAAAGTAATCCTTCTAACCCCCCCCCCCCCCTTAAAAGAGTTAGATGCACTATTGTAAAGTGGTTGTTCCACTGGATATCATAAGGTGAATGCACCAATTTGTAAGTCGCTCTGGATAAGAGCGTCTGCTAAATGACTTAAATGTAATGTAAATGTAAATAAATTATAAGTAATACCAGAGAGTCTGTTCTAATGAAAAACATTTTTAAAGCCTTTTTCTAAAGCATAGCAAAAATAAATTCCTGTATCTGACATTTTGCGGTTGCATGAGGCTTGGTGCTCACGGAATCAGTAGGGTATTAAACAAACACTCAAACAGACAAAGGAATTAGGATCTGTCTTGTTTATGTAGATATACAGTGGTTCCTCCTTTAAAAGTTGCGTCATAATGCAGGACACATTGCGGGCTGCTGCAAAATTCTATGGCACGCTATTTAATTGTCACCTATGGCAAGTTATTTAATTGTCAGCCATTTTTACCATTAATGCAAGTTAGTGCTAATTTGACCACCAGAGGGCATCTTTTAGAATCATTTGATAGTCTTCCATATTGGAATTACTAGAGAATATAAAACCTTTTTCGTAAGAACATAGTATATTGGATTGATTTTCAGAAATTTAGCTTAATTAATTTGATTAATATTTTGGAGTTTCTATTCCAAGAAAAACGAAACCCTCAGGGTTTCCGTTAGGATGGAATGGAAAATATTGCGCTGTACAACGTGACAGTTGGGAGTAGGCTACAGCATAAGAGGATTGGAGGATTCTATATTAATATCTAAGGGGCATAACATTTCCATCCTAATTGTAGTGTAACCAATACCCAAACAGAGATTTAGTGAAATCTCATTGATTTATCAAGACCATTCCCCATGCTTGTCTCAGAGCAGTGCTAAACGATGCTGAAATAGTTATTTCTTCAAATCCTATTAATTCTAACTTCAATATGCTTCTTAAATAAATAAGACCTACACCATTTTTAACAGCACATTACTCAACGCTAGTGAGACTCATGTTGCCTACGGTAGGCCTACAGTATATCCAAAAATAGATTTTTAAATGACGTGACTCTCCGCCAATAATTACATTTAGGGGATTGGAGGATTCTAAATTAATATCTAAGGGGCATTTTCCATTAGGATCTGTGAGAATATCTAAGGGGCTTTTATATAATTCTAAATTAATTAATGATAATAATCGCTTTGTTTAAAAAGTAACGACATTTTGGAGATTATTTTGTTTTCATTTAATCTAGAGTGAGCGAGAAAAAGGCCCTTCTTGAACATGGGGTGAGACATTCTCACTAATTTGTAAATTAAGCCAGTTTGTTATTTAGAATTATTTATTTCTGGAGAAACCAAAAGCCGCCTCATGGGTCTCCTGGTGGCGGCCGGCACGGGTACCTAACCAGGATCTGTAGCAACGCAGTTTACACTGTGATGCAGTGTCTTAGACCGCTGCGCCACTCGGGAGGCTCCATCCACAAAGTTTTTAATGCTGATCAATTGCCTTGCACAAAGTATCACTATACAGAGAGGTGTTGGTAAAGGTATATTGTCCTGCTAATAGCCCACAATGGGCTATTATAATACTGTACATGGTGCCCAGGTCAGGATAATCAAAACATTTCTTTATTAAAGACTATCAGACAGAATGTTGGTACTTCATTTATTTTGATCCAAAGCCATGAATGAGTGAGTCACTCAGCTTTATGTAGGTGCCGGGGCTATATGACTGTGCCATCAACTTGATTATATATAACGATATATTGGAGAATAATTCGTAAAAAAAAATAACAATTGTAAAGGCAAAAACATGTATTTCTGTTTTTAGAGGGAGAGAAACGCTGGGCCAATTGTGCCCCGGCCTATGGGACTCCCAATCACGATCGGATGTGATACATAATAATAATAAAACTTTTTTGAGATTAACCCAACTATTTGTTGTATTATATTTTCTGTCTTTTCTGGTGGATTAAACTGAAATTGCTTACAATAGGCCATACGTCAAATCAAATCACATTTTATTGGTCACAAACACATGGTTAGCAGATGTTAATGCGAGTGTAGCGAAATGCTTGTGCTTCTAGTTCCGACAATGCAGTAATATCTAACAAATCCACAACAACTACCTAATACACACAAATGTAGGGGATGAATAAGAAGACGTTCATATAAATATATGGATGAGCGATGGACGTGCGACATAGGCAAGATGCAGTAGATGGTATAGAAAACAGAATATACATATGAGATGAGTAATGTAGGATATGTAGACATTATTAAAGTGGCGTTATTTAAAGTGACTAGTGATACCTTTATTAAGTCCATACAGTTGAAGTCGAAAGTTTACATACAGTACACCTTAGCCAAATACATTTCAACTCAGTTTTTCATAATTCCTGACATTTAATCCTAGTTAGGATCAGCACTTTATTTTAAGAATGTGAAATGTCAGAATAATAGTAGAGAGAATGATTTATTTCAGATGTAATTTTTTTCATCACATTTCCAGTGGGTCAGAAGTTTATTTTCTATAGGATTGAGGTCAGGGCTTTGTGATGGCCACTCCAATACCTTGACTTTGTTGTCCTTAATTAAGCCATTTTGCCACAACTTTGGAAGTATGTTTGGGGTCATTGTCCATTTGAAAGACCCATTTGCGACCAAGCTTTAACTTCCTGACTGATGTCTTGAGATGTTGCTTCAATATATCCACATCATTTCCCCACTTCATGATGCCATCTATTTTGTGCACCAGTCCCTCCTGCAGCAAAGCACCCACACAACATGATGCTGCCACCCCCATGCTTCACAGTTTGGATTGTGTTCTTCGGCTTGCAAGCCTCCCCCTTTTTCCTCCAAACATAATGATGGTCATTATGGCTAAACAGTTCTATTTTTGTTTCATCAGACCAGAGGAAATTTCTCCAAAAAGTACGATCTTTGTCCCCATGTGCAGTTGCAAACCGTAAACCATAGTCTGGCTTTTTAATGGCAGTTTTGTAGCAGTGGCTTCTTCCTTGCTGAGAGGCCTTTCAGGTTATGTCGATATAGGACCAGTTTTACTGTGGATATAGATACTTTTGTACCTGTTTCCTCCAGCATCTTCACAAGGTCCTTTGCTGTTGTTCTGGGATTGATTTGCACTTTTCGCACCAAAGTACGTTCATCTCTAGGAGACAGAACACGTCTCCTTCTTGAGCGGTATGACGGCTGCGTGGTCCCATGGTGTTTATAATGGCGTACTATTGTTTGTACAGGTGAACGTGGTACCTTCAGGCGTTTGGAAATTGCTCCCAAGGATGATCCAGACTTGTGGAGGTCTACAATTTTTTCTTGAGGTCTTGGCTGATTACTTTTGATTTTCCCATGATGTCAAGCAAAGAGGCACTGATTTTGAAAGTAGGCCTTGAAATACATCCACAGGTACACCTCCAATTGACTCAAATTATGTCAATTAGTTTTTCCTAGCCACCGTGCTTCTACACCTGCATTGCTTGCTGTTTGGGGTTTTAGGCTGGGTGTCTGTACAGCACTTCGAGATATTAGCTGATGTACGAAGGGCTATATAAAATAAAATTAAAATAAACTTGAATTAGCCTATCAGAAGCTTCAAGCCATGACATCCTTTTCTGGAGTTTTCCAAGCTGTTTAAAGGCAGTCAACTTAGTGTATGTAAACTTCTGACCCACTGGAATTGTGATACAGTGAATTATAAGTGAAATAATCTGTCTGTAAACAATTGTTGGAAAAATTACTTGTGTCATGCACAAAGTAGATGTCCTAACCGACTTGCCAAAACTATAGTTTGTTAACTTAGGTTAACAAAAAATTTGTGGAGTGGTTGAAAAATGAGTTTTAATGACTCCAACATAAGTGTATGTAAACTTCCGACTTCAACTGTATATTAAAGTGGACAGATATTTGAGTCTGTATGTTGGCAGCAGCCTCTCTATGAAGCTGTTTTCTCTCGGTCTCAGCTTTGATGCACCTGTACTGACCTCGCCTTCTGGATGATAGCGGGGTGAACAGGCAGTGGTTCGGGTGGTTGTTGTCCTTGATGATCTTTTTGGCCTTCCTGTGACATCGGGTGCGGTAGGTGTCCTGGAGGGCAGGTAGTTTGCCCCCGGTAATGCGTTGTGCAGAACTCACTACCCTCTGGAGAGCCTTACGGTTGCTGGCGGAGCAGTTGCCGTACCAGGCGGTGATACAGCCGGACAGGATGCACTCAATTGTGCAACTGTAAAAGTTTGTGAGTGTTTTAAGTGACAAGCCACATTTCTTCAGCCTCCTGAGGTTGAAGAGGTGTTGTTGCGCCTTCTTCACCACACTATCTATGTGGGTGGACCATTTCAGTTTGTCCGTAATGTGTACGCCGAGGAACTTAAAACTTTCCACCTTCTCCATTACTGTCCCGTCGATGTGGATGGGGGGGTACTCCCTCTGCTGTTTCCTTAGGTCCACGATCATCTCCTTTGTTTTGTTGACGTTGAGTGACAGGTTATTTTCCTGACACCATACTCCGAGGGCTCTCACCTCCTCCCTGTGAGCCGTCTCGTCATTGTTGGTAATCAAGCCTACCACTGTAGTGTCGTCTGCAAACCTGATGATTGAGTTGGAAGCGTGCATGGCCACGCAGTCATGGGTGAACAGAGAGTGCAGGAGAGGGCTGAGAACGCACCCTTGTTGGGCCCCAGTGTTGAGGATCAGCGGGGTGGAGATATTGTTTCCTACCCTCACCACCTGGGGGCGGCCAGGCGGTCAGAAAGTCCAGGACCCTGTTGCACAGGGCAGGGTCGAGACCCAGGGTCTCAAGCTTGATGACGAGTTTGGAGGGTACTATGGTGTTAAATGCTGAGCTGTAGTCAATGAACAGCATTCTTACATAGGTATTCCTCTTGTCTAAATTGGATAGGGCAGTGTGCAGTGTGATGGTGATTGCATCATCAGTGGACCTATTGAGGCGGTAAGCAAATTGGAGTGGATCTAGGGTATCAGGTAGGGTGGAGGTTATATGGTCCTTGACTAGTCTCTCTCAAAGCACTTCATGATGACAGAAGTGAGTGCTATGGCGCGATAGTCATTTATTTCAGTTACCTTAGCATTCTTGGGAACAGGAACAATGGTGGCCATCTTGAAGCATGTGGGAGCAGCAGACTGGGATAGGGATTGATTGAATATGTCCGTAAACACACCAGCCAGCTGGTCTGCGCATGCTCTGAGGATGCGGCTAGGGATGCCGTCTGGGCCGGCAGCTTTGCGAAGGTTAACACGTTTAAATGTTTTTACTCACGTTGGCCACGGAGAAGGAGAGTCCACAAGCTTTGGTAGCGGGCCGTGTCAGTGGCACTGTATTGTCCTCAAAGCGAGCAAATAAGTTGTTTATTTTGTCTGGGAGCAAGACGTCGGTGACACCGACGGGGCTGGTTTTCTTTTTGTAATCCGTGATTGACTGTAGACCCCGCCACATACATCTTGTGTTTGAGCAGCTGAATTGTGACTCTTTGTCCCTATACTGACGCTTTGCTTGTTTGATTGCCCTGCGGAGGGAATAGCTGCACTGTTTGCATTCGGTCATGTTTCCAGTCGCCTTGCCATGGTGAAAAGCAGTGGTCTGGGCTTTCAGTTTTTCGCGAATACTGCCATCAATCCACGGTTTCTGGTTAGTAAACGTTTTAATAGTCACAGTGGGTACGACATCTCCAATGCACTTGCTAATAAACTCGCTCACCGAGTCAGCATATACATCAATGTTATTGTCTGATGCTATCCGGAACATATCCCAGTCCACGTGATCGAAGCAATCTTGAAGCGTGGAATCCAATTGGTCAGACCAGCGTTGGATAGACCTGAGTACGGCGTTTCCTGTTTAAGTTTCTGTCTATAGGCTGGGAGCAACAAAATGGAGTCATGGTCAGATTTGCCGAAGGCAGGGCGGGGGAGGGCTTTGTATGCATTGCAGAAGTTAGGGTAGCAATGATCCAGAATGCTACCAGCTCGTGTCACGCATTCGATAGGGGGGGGGGGGGGGGGGTATACACGGCTGTGACTATAATCGAAGAGAATTCTCTTGGAAGATAATGCGGTCGGAATTTGATTGTAAGGAATTCTAGGAGGTGAACAAAAGGACTTGACTTCCTGTATGTTGTTATGATTACACCACAAGTCGGGATACAACACCATCTTCTTACCAGAGAGATTTCCGAACAAAGGATCTGCTTCGGGAAAGATGTATTCCTGGTCGTAATGTTGGTAAGTTCACATCGCTTTTATATCCAATAGTTCTTCCTCGCTGTTTGTATTAACACTTGAGATTTTCTGGGATAACAATGTAAGAAATAATACATTTAAAAACAATAACTGCATAGTTTTCTAAGGACCTGAAGTGAGGCGACCATCTCTGTAGACGCCATCTTGCAAAACCTATCTTGCAAAGTATACAGCAGATCGCCGATTGTCCTCATTTTGATTATGCTGTAACAACATACTGTAGCACCGTGATCAGGATCTCTATTCATTTAAGTGAGCAGATTAGAGTTTTCAGGAGGAATGGAAAGGTCATGGAAAGTGCTATTTGCAAACACTATCATCAGATGCCTGTGCTTCGCCGAACGCGAAAGCCCAGGAAAATGAACAGGTACAGTAGGTGACAATACTGTAAAGTATGCCTAATAATGCTAAAAATAATGCTTAAATAAATCACTGTTGCCTCCTTTTTCAGGTATCATGTCTCGAGATTGCTTTCTTTTTTCTTCTCCAAATGCAGACAATGACCCAAAACACAATGCCGCCCGGGTTTGCATTGCAAATGAGGTCATAAATTGGGTCAAGACGCCAGTAGAGTAAGTAGACCTTTACGTAGTAAAATAAAGTTTAAATTAAAATAAATAAATAAAAGACCTACAACACCTACGGTAGGCTTACAGTATATCTAAAAAATGTTGCTTTTTTGTTGTTGTTTGCCATCAACTGAAAACATTCATCCGTAACTCTGCCAAGCCTACAAGCAAAGATGAACTGGTCAAGGCCATCAAGATGGTTGGCAATAGAAATTGACGATACAACAATGCAACAAATACAGTGATCATCTCAGCAAGGTTTTACCCGTGGTTGTGGAGCTGGGTGGAAGTGTAACTAAAATGTAATTTAAATAAACATCTGCATATTGAATGTATTTTTCCTCGTTATTTTATTAACGAAAGCATAATGATGTTGATGAAGAAATAATGTACTGCTGTTTTGAGTTAGAAATGTAACACTTTAGAGTACTTAAGCATCGAATACATTGCAAGTAGGGGTATGTTCACACCTACAATAGCCGGGCTATAGGGCTACACCTGCTACAGTACTACAGAACACTTGTGAAAAACAAGTGTTTGAAAACCTGTTTTCAAAATGCCTCCAGCTGTCCATCACTACTGTAAATAAAAACACAGCATCTTGTTTACATCCTGTTTACATTCTTTATTGTAACTACAATGTCAGAAATCATTTGTATCTACCTTTCCAATTACGAAGATTATGAAGATCATCAAAGGTAAGTGATTAATTTTATCACTATTATCACTATAATCGCATGGTATGCTTTCGCCGTAAAGCCTTTTTGAAATATGAAACCGTGGTTGGATTAACAAGAAGTTAATCTTTAAACCGATGTATAACACTGAATTTTTATAATGAGTATTTCTGTTTTTGAATTTGGCGCTCTGCAATTTCACTGGATGTTGGCCAGGTGGGACGGTAGTGTCCCACACCCCCTAGAGAGGTTAATAATAATAAATAGCTTTGTTTTAAAAATAACAATATTTTGGAGATTATTTCATTATCAAATAAATAAATGAGCGAGACAAAGGCCATTCTTGAACATGGGGTGAGATATTGTTACTAATTTGTAAATAAAGACAGTTTGTTATTAAGAATTATTTATTTCTGTTTTTAGAAGGAGAGAAATCAAAAGTCTACCATCACCTCATGGGTCTCCCGGTCACGGCTGGCACGGGTATTGAACCAGCATCTGACACAACACAGTTTGCGCCACTAGGGCGCTGTACAACGTGACCGGTCGAAAGTAGGCTACAGTACTACAGTAAGAGCAAAATAATTCTAACATTTCCACACCCTAATTGTAGTCTAAGTTTCTCTTAGAATAAAAACCCTAGCGTAACAACAGTTTTAGTAAGTAATACTGAGTAGTAACAAAAAAACAAGTGTCAGTAAGAGACACAGTAGCGCCTTGGGACCCAAAAGCATAATCAGTGCTCAAACTCCCCCTTGCGCTGGTCTGGAGCAATGAAGTAGTGACGCAAAGTACCGTACAAAACCACAAGTTACCTCTAAGTCCTGCAGCATAATCACAAAACTTTTAGTTGAGCAACCACTGTATATGGATGATTTATAAAGTCAGACACATTTAACAGTTAGGATATTGATTATAGACCTAATTAAGTTAGGGTTTCTTCTCTACTAAATTTTCTTAGACAATTAAGGCAAGGGCTGTTTCCTCCTCTATGCACTCCTCTGAATGGTTCTCAACACCAATATGCTGGTTAATTTTGCTAGTATGGATATAGTAACATATAGGGAAAGGCGCCAATTCAACGGCGCACTGAAGATAATGTTTCAGAACCCTGGAACGCGACCGCTATAACAAAACGCATTTGTTATAAAATAATACTATATTTATTAGAGTTGCACTATTATTCTTAGATAATAGAAATATATACTACTTCAGTAGCACATGTCTTTGATGGACTGTGCCATCCCCCAATGGATTAGTCTACTGAGACAGGAGCCAATCAGACAGGTGGCTTGTGCACCATGGAAAAAACTAAACTATTTGCAACTGCTCCACTAATGAAATCTATCAACCAAACAATTGACCAGTAAACTAATTGAGGTCAGTCCTAGAAGAGTTCCCCTGAGAGGCCTGATCAGCTCCAGCAGCAGAGCCTACAGGGAGTCACTGAGAGCTTCGGTCCATTAGAACAGAGAAGACCAAAGACACATCATCATCACTGTCATGTTCTGCTCCTCTGCTTCTCTCTACTGTCCCATCAGAAAATCTAACACAAGCGCACACGCACACACACATGACATCAATGCATGCACACATTCATGCACACACGTTCAAAACCAAAATTATATTGTGTTAAGTTAAACTATGCCCCCCTTGCTTATGAACCAAATGTCTACTTGATGTGATGCCACATCACATGCTTCTACCAATATCATGTTTATATGATCACATCACATTTGGCCTTACCAATTATATGATGAGATCACATCTGACCCTCCAGTTTCCTTTATAAATTAACAGGGTACAGAATCTGATGGGGGAATTTAATTTAAGACAACACAGAATCATCTTTATCTTGATTAACCATTCTGAAAAATGACCACTGGGATGATCTTGGCTGAATTGGCCATTTACACAAAAAATATGTTAACTCCATGCATAATTGATATCGAACTTCATAAGGATGGTGAATCACTCACCTCTAGTCTGATTGAAGCGCGGCTTGATAATATCAATGCCGGCTTTGAAGGTCTGCTCGGCACCAATGGAGTTCTGAGTCTCTGTCTCCCAGTAGTCAGACCCCTCAGTCTTGGCCATCCAGTCCTGCTTGGGTACTACTCTCTTGGTGTTACTGTCATAGTAATCAATCTGCATTCCATCCACAATACCCAGATTGACAAACTCTGGGAAGTCTGGTATTCCTGAGGTCGCAGTGTACACATAACGCAGTGAATGCGTAGCTGCAAAGTAGACAAATATTTTTTTATTATTTGAATGCCATGATCTATCACTATAGCAGTAAAGTTGGACAACTTGAAAAAAAAATATTCCTCGTTCCTTGGTGTTTTTTCAATCACTGAAAGTATAACTCCTAAAAATTATTAGAGCTGAGAAAAAACCTTGACCTAGATACACTGAGGTCTTATATAGACATTTATTATTGCTCTTATGGAAATATTATATGGACAAATAGCGTGGCTCAACAAAATAAACGTCCTTCTAATGTCTTGCTCAGATTAATCCAGTGAATCCATCCATTACTGTCCCAGCAGGTGTGATCTTTGTATTGTACTGCCACCTAATGGATATTACTGGGAATATGCAAACCTTTTTGCATTGAAAACAAGCCAAATTATTTAGCTTTGATATACCTTCACCTTCATCACAAATATATAATAAACTTAAATGATTGGAATTGGTGTACACGTGCACTAGCCATAATTAAGGCTTATGTACAAAGGGATTTAATTCCAGTGAACATTTAATATCTACCAACCCACTATCATCAAAGGTGTGCCAACTGATATAAAGTCATAGCTAGTTTCCAGGCAGAACAGGGAGAAAGAACAATGTTACTCGGGAAACAGTTTGTTCATTACAGTTTATTAACAGTCCTATAGTATAGAACTAGAAAATCACATAGCCTAAATGCACAACTAAATACAACACTATTCAACAAAGCAGACTATAGTGAAACAAACATCATTTTGGTAGACCCAACCAACAGTGATTATGGAAATTGTGATTTTCATATTCCAAAACTCCTAAAAGGACACTTTGGACATGAGTAATAACCATAATTACATAAGCCCATCAATAATCTTGTTTAACTCTAGGAATTACAAACATATTAGGCTGTAGCAGCCTATTCATTGGAAAACATTCCTTGCTTTCTAAAATTGTCTGAGTGCATCATCACTTGATTTCATGCAGTTTATTCCAATGTAGATGGTCTAGTCTCTACTGCCTGCCATCTCCCTCAGAGTGCCTATCCTACGTCATTGTGTATATACACTACATAACCAAAAGTATGTGGACACCTGCACGTCAAACATCTCATTCCAAAATCATTGGCATTAATATGGAGTTGGTCCCCCCCTTTGCTGCTGTAACAGCCTCCACTCGTTGAGGGAAGGCTTTCCACTAGATGTTGGAACATTGCTGCAGGGACTTGCTTCCATTCAGCCACAAGAGCATTAGTGAGGTCGGACACGGATGTTGGGCGATTAGGCCTAGTTCGCAGTCGGCGATCCAATTCATCCCAAAGGTGTTCGAAGGGGTTGAGGTCAGGGCTCTGTGCAGGCCAGTCAAGTTCTTCCACACCGTTCTCAAAAAACCATTTCTGTATGGACCTTGCTTTGTGCACGAGGGCATTGTCATGTTGAGACAGGAAAGGGCCTTCCCCAAACTGTTGCCACAAATTTGGAAGCACAGAATCGTCTAGAATGTCATTGTATGATGTAGCGTTCACTAGAACCAAGGGGCCTAGCCCGAAACATGACAAACAGCCCCAGACCAATATTCCTTCTCCATCAAACTTTACAGTTGGCACTGTGCATTGGGGCAGGTAGCGTTCTACTGGCAGCCGCCAAACCCAGATTTGTCTGTCGGACTGCCAGATGGTGAAGCCTGATTCATCACTCTAGAGAATGTTTCCACTGCTCCAGAGTCCAATGGCGATGAGCTTTACACCCCTCCAACTGACGCTTGGCATTGCGCATGGTGATCTTAGGCTTGTGTGTGGCTGCTCTGCCATGGAAACCCATTTTATTAAGCTCCAGATGAACATTTCCTGTGCGGAAGTTGCTTCCAGAGGCAGTTTGGAACTCGGTCGTGAGTGTTGCAAATGAGGACAGAGGATTCTTAGTGTAACGGATGTGAAATGGCTAGCTAGTTAGCGGGTACGCGCTAGTAGCATTTCAATCGGTTACGTCACTTGCTCTGAGACCTGAAGTAGGGTTTCCCCTTGCTCTGCAAGGGCCGCGGCTTTTGTGGAGCGATGGGTAACGACCGTGCTTCGTGGGAAACCGTTGTTGATGTGTGCAGAGGGTCCCTGGTTCGCGCCCGTGTCGGGGCGAGGGGACGGTCTAAAGTTATACTGTTACATTGATGCTGTTGACCCGGATCACTGGTTGCTGCGGAAAAGGAGGAGGTTGAAAGGGGGGTGAGTGTAACGGATGTGAAATGGCTAGCTAGTTAGCGGGTACGCGCTAGTAGCATTTCAATCAGTTACGTCACTTGCTCTGAGACTTTAAGTAGGGTTTCCCCTTGCTGTGCAAGGGCCGCGGCTTTTGTGGAGCGATGGGTAACGACGCTTTGTGGGTGTCAGTTGTTGATGTGTGCAGAGGGTCCCTGGTTCGCGCCCGTGTCGGGGCGAGGGGACGGTCTAAAGTTATACTGTTACATTAGCGCTTCAGCACTTGGCGGTTCCGTTCTGTGAACTTGTGTGGCCTACCACTTTGCGGCCGAGCCGTTGTTGCTCTTAGACGTTTCCACTTACAGTTGACTGGGGTATCTCTAGCAGGGCAGAAATTTGACGAACTGACTTGTTGGAAAGGTGGCATCCTATGACGGTTCCAAGTTGAAGGTCACTGAGCTCTTCAGTAAAGCCGTTCTACTGCCAATGTTTGTCTATGGAGATTGCATGGCGGTGTGCTCGATTTTACACACCTGTCAGCAACGGTTATGGCTGAAATAGCCAAATCCACTCATTTGAAGGGGTGTCCACATACTTTTGTAGATATAGTGCATGTAATAACATGGCCAGATGTCTTACTGAGGAAAATGTACACACATTGTAATCATAATTTCCTCGGTCATTGACTTTGAAGAAAACTTGCAGACTTTGCTAAAGTTCATAGGCCTAAATATAAGCATAAATAAATACATAGCTTAAATAAACGGGGGAGAAACAAAATGTTTTCCTAAATCTAAAATAACTTTATACTGACCAGCAGATGCACAATGAAGAAAGCCTATTCCCAGAACCAGAAGGATAAAACCTTTCATGTTGAAGTTGATTTGTCAATTCCACTGAGGTATAATAACACGGTCAATTCCCGATGTGTTCTCTCTGACAATCTTTCCACAGATAAAAAATCTTTGATCGCTCCCTCTTCACGGGTCAGACTCAAATGACCAGAAAAACGTTTCGCACCAATACATAAAAGCTTGAATATGTGTTTTAAGCCAATGAGAATTTAGCTCGCTCAAGCATCAGTAAAATCTGGGTGGAACCAAAAAGCAGAGGTTGACTTTCACGAAACTGAAAGTAAGTTGTATGTGTTTTGTCAATCAACCATATGCCAAAAACAGTGCTGTACTTGAGCCTGGACCATAAATATTTTACTAACTTTGATGGCTTAGTCATTGCGAAACTCTTTATGTCTCTGAGAGTGCATTCAGGTTAAAATATAGTGAGAAACTAAAGGCCTATAAATGACCAACGTCAATTGTATTAATGTTTATTATTTCTATCAATTTCTATGTCGTTACCTCACATGCTCCTTGAAAGTCTAGACTAGAGAGTGATGCTAATTCATTTTCATGGTCATCAGCACTAGTATGAAGCTGTTTTTCAACTCTGTTCTGTTGCGGCTGTATCTTTCTGTTAAATTGAGATCGTGTTTCTAAACAGCAGCATCTCAAACAGCATCACTCTGCACTGGTATGAGTTTTTAGGTTTCAGTATCAATGTGTCATGAAAACACAGCACATGTTGTAGGGGCAAATGAGGACATACAGTCAAACACACATGAGATTGTCGAGCAATATGAAACTGTCGGAAGGCCAACTAATTGAAAACTCTATTTGATCTGAAACAGAAGAAAATGGCTGATTACAGTCATAATGCAATTATACCAAGTCTATGATAGACAGAGGTGGGACTAAGTCATTGTTTTACAAGTCACAAGTAAGTCTCAAGTCTTAGCACTGAAGTCCCAAGTTAAGACAGGCAAGTCAGTCAAGTCTCAAGTCAAGACCGTCAAGTATCAAGTCAAGTCTCAAGTCTTTAACTTTGAGTTTCGAGTCCTAAACAAGTCATAATATGCTCTTTTTTTCACCTTTATTTAACCAGGTAGGCTAGTTGAGAACAAGTTCTCATTTACAACTGCGACCTGGCCAAGATAAAGCAAAGCAGTTCGACACATACAACAACACAGAGTGACACATGGAATAAACAAACATACAGTCAATAATACAGTAGAAAAGGTATATATACAGTGTGTGCAAATGAGGTTGTTTGGGCTAAATTATAGATGGGCTATGTACAGGTGCAGTAATCTGTGAGCTGCTCTGACAGCTGGTGCTTAAAGCTAGTGAGGGAGATAAGTGTTTCCAGTTTCTGGGATTTTTGTAGTTCGTTCCAGTCATTCGCAGCAGAGAACTGGAAGGAGAGAATTGGCCAAAGGAAGAATTGGTTTTGGGGGTGACCAGAGAGATATACCTGCTGGCGCGCGTGCTACAGGTGGGTGCTGCTATGATGACCAGCGAGCTGAGATAAGGGGGGACTTTACCTAGCAGGGTCTTGTAGATAACCTGGAGCCAGTGGGTTTGGCGACGAGTATGAAGCGAGGGCCAGCCAACGAGAGCGTACAGGTCGCAGTGGTGGGTAGTAAATGGGGCTTTGGTGACAAAACGGATGGCACTGTGATACCAAAGTCGAGGATTGGTAGGATGGTCAGTTTTACAAGGGCATCCAATTTATTGAGTAGGGTATTGGAGGCTATTTTGTAAATGACGTCACCAAAGTCGAGGATTGGTAGGATGGTCAGTTTTACAAGGGCATCCAATTTATTGAGTAGGGTATTGGAGGCTATTTTGTAAATGACGTCACCAAAGTCGAGGATTGGTAGGATGGTCAGTTTTACAAGGGTATGTTTCGCAGCATGAGTGAAGGACGCTTTGTTGCGAAATAGGAAGCCAATTCTAGATTTAACTTTGGAATGGAGATGTTTTTTTTTTTTTTTTTTTTTTTTTAATATAAATTTGATCCCCTTTTCTCCCCAATTTTTGTGGTATCCAATCGCTAGTAATTACTATCTTGTCTCATCGCTACAACTCCCGTACGGGCTCGGGAGAGACGAAGGTCGAAAGCCACGCGTCCTCCGAAGCACAACCCAACCAAGCCGCACTGCTTCTTAACACAGCGCGTCTCCAACCCGGAAGCCAGCCGCACCAATGTGTTGGAGGAAACACCGTGCACCTGGCCCCCTTGGTTAGCGCGCACTGCGCCCGGCCCGCCACAGGAGTCGCTGGAGTGCGATGAGACAAGGATATCCCTACCGGCCAAACCCTCCCTAACCCGGACGACGCCAGGCCAATTGTGCATCGCCCCACGGACCTCCCGGTCGTGGCCGGCTGCGACAGAGCCTGGGCGCGAACCCAGAGACTCTGGTGGCACAGTGGTCTAGGGCACTGCGCCACCCGGGAGGCCCCCGGATTGGAGATGTTTGATGTGAGTCTGGAAGGAGAGTTTACAGTCTAACCAGACACCTAGGTATTTGTAGTTGTCCACATATTCTAAGTCAGAGCCGTCCAGAGTAGTGATGTTGGACAGGCGGGCAGGTGCAGGCAGCGATCGGTTGAAGAGCATGCATTTAGTTTTACTTGTATTTAAGAGCAATTGGAGGCCACGGAAGGAGAGTTGTATGGCATTGGAGCTCGCCTGGAGGGTTGTTAACACAGTGTCCAAAGAAGGGCCAGAAGTATACAGAATGGTGTCATCTGCGTAGAGCTGGATCAGAGACTCACCAGCAGCAAGAGCGACATCATTGATGTATACAGAGAAGAGAGTCGGTCTAAGAATTGAACCCCGTGGCACCCCCATAGAGACTGCCAGAGGCCCGGACAACAGACCCTCCGATTTGACACACTGAACTCTATCAGAGAAGTAGTTGGTGAACCAGGCGAGGCAATCATTTGAGAAACCAAGGCTGTCGAGTCTGCCGATGAGGATGTGGTGATTGACAGAGTCGAAAGCCTTGGCCAGGTCAATGAATACGGCTGCACAGTATTGTTTCTCTATCTATATATTTATTACTTTCCAAATAAACGTTATATTTCCATGGAAATACATGGGTAGCCATGAGAAAGACACCCCCCCAATAGTGATCGACTATCGAGAATCGCTATGGGGCGCAATCGCCCAACCTTGTTTTAGGAACGGCAGGCAGGATTTAGGCTACCAACTGCCTAGCCAGTTGTAGCTCAATCTTGGGTGCAATGATCACATTCCCGCACTGACTGACTGTGTGGAGGCTCATTGATTTAAATTTACGCTAGCCTACATGATACACTAGTAAAGTAATATAAGATATAGCTGTCGGCTATATTAGCCACGATTTACCGTTCTTTGTGCAGCTTCAAATGTCAAATAAAGTTGGAAATTGTTGCGCCTCCGTCTGTAATTTTCTTCCCGCATGTTTTGCAAGTTGCAATCCGTTTTTTGTTGATACAGCTTCGTCTTTATATCCGAAAATAATAATTTTGGGTATCACCTTTCCAAGGGCTCCATCTGAATTGACCCGCCGACGTTCCTCTGCACTGCCACGCACAATTTGATTGGCTGCTGTCCGATTCAAACTGTAATCTGTTAAATGAAGAGTTGATGCCCTGCACACTTTTTTTAATAGTATCATTTTTTATATTTGGACTTGGGGAGGGTATCAAGTCAGGTCGAGTCATAAGGCTCAAGTCCAAGTCAAGTCACGAGTCATTGGTATCAAAGTCGAGTCCAAGTCATCATATTTGTGACTCGAGTCTGACTCGAGTCCAAGTTATGTGACTTGAGTCCACACCTCTGATGACAGACATATGGAGTTAATGCAGAAACATACAGTAAGAGGCCACCACCTCACTGAGAGGTCCTAACGCTCTTAGAATGACCCTGTATTATAACCAGACGTGTGAATGAGAAGCCATATCTTCATCTTTGCCAGGTTCATGCAGATGTCATATACCATTGACAATGATCATCTTCTTATTCTACGCTGATCAGAAATATAAACGCAACATGAAACAATTTCAAATAATTACTGAGTTACAGTTCATATAAGGAAATACGTCAATTGAAATTAATTAATTAGGCCCTAATCTATGTATTTCACATGACTGGGAATACAGATGTGCATCTGTTGGTCACCGATACCTTAAAAACAAAGGTAGGGGTGTGGATCAGAAAAACAGTCAGTACAGTGCATTGGGAAATTATTTAGACTCCTTACATTTTCCACATTTTGTTACGTTACAGCCTTATTCTAAATTATTCTACATTGTTTCCCCCCCTCATCAATTTAAACACAATAGCCCATCATCGAAAACAGGTTTTTAGAAATGTTTGCAAATGTATAAATAAACATAAATACCTTATTTACATAAGTATTCAGACCCTTTGCTATGAGATTAAAAATGGAGCTCATGTGCATCGTGTTTCCATTAATCGTCCTTGAGATGTTAAAACCTTTCTGGACTACCCATCCCGGATCTGGGATCCTTCTCATCAGAAACGCTGACTAGCATAGCATAGCCTAGCGTCACAGGGATATAATATAATATCATGAAATCACAAGTCCAATACAGCAAATGAAAGATAAACATCTTGTGAATCCAGCCAACATGTCCGATTTTTAAAATGTTTTACAGCGAAAACATAACATATATTTATGTTAGCTCACCACCATATCCCCCCAAAAAACAGCCATTTTTTCACAGCAAAGATAGCTTTCACAAAACCCACAAATAGAGATAAAATTAATCACTAACCTTTGAACAACTTCATCAGATGACAGTCATATGACATCATGTTGTACAATACATTTATGTTTTGTTTGATTATGTGCATATTTATAGCCACAAATCGTGGTTTTACATTGGCGCCATGTTCAGAAATGGCTCCAAAATAGCGAAAGTAATTACAGATAGCCACGTGAAATACAGAAATACTCATCATAAAACTTTGATGAAAAATACATGTTGTACATATAATTAAAGATAAACATCTTGTGAATCCAGCCAACATGTCCAATTTTTTAAATGTTTTACAGCGAAAACACAACATATATTTATGTTAGCTCACCACAATATCCAAAAACACACCGCCATTTTTTCACAGAAAAGATAGCTTTCACAAAACCCACAAATAGAGATAAAATTAATCACTAACCTTTGAACAACTTCATCAGATGACAGTCATATGACATCATGTTATACAATACATTTATGTTTTGTTCGATTATGTGCATATTTATAGCCACAAAATGTGGTTTTACATTGGCGCCATGTTCAGAAATGGCTCCAAAATAGCGAAAGTAATTACAGATAGCAACGTGAAATACAGAAATACTCATCATAAACTTTGATGAAAGATACATGTTTAACATATAATTAAAGATACACTGGTTCTTAATGCAACCGCTGTGTTAGATTTAAAAAATAACTTTAGTAAAAAGCACAGCATGCAATAATCTGAGACAGCGCTCAGCCATTCTCCGCCATGTTGGAGTCAACAGAAATACGAAATTACATCATAAATATTCCCTTACCTTTGATGATCTTTCATCAGAATGCAGTGCCAGGAATCCTAGTTCCGCAATAAATCGTTTTTTTGTTTCATAATGTCCTTTACTTCTGTCGAATTAGCAACTTTGGCTAGCATGTGTAGTTCACGTGTCCATCGAACTTTACGCTAATGAACGGAAACTTCAAAAAGTGATATTACAAATCGAATAAACTGGTCAAACTCAATTGAGAATCAATCTTCAGGGTGTTTTTCTCATATATATCCAATAACGTCCCAGACGGAGTATTTCTTCATGTCTATCTAACGCATTGTAGACAAGGACATCACATGCCCTGTGTGCGTGGCCAAAAACTGGCAATCTGCCTGACCTGTCACTCCAAAGGCTCTCATCCGGTCCCACATGAAGCTATATGCTTCATTCCACGTTCTACTGCCTGTTGACATCTAGTGGAAGGCGTATGAAGTGCATACAGATCCATAAATATAAGGCAATTGAATAGGCGATGCCTTTCACAGCGACCCATTTCAGAATTTTCACTTCCTGTTTGGAAGTTTGCCTGCCATATGAGTTCTGTTTTACTCACAGATATAATTCAAACAGTTTTAGAAACTTCAGAGTGTTTTCTATCCAATAGTAATAATAATATGCATATCATATGATCTAGGACAGAGTTCGAGGCCGTTTAAAAAAGTGAAAATATCGCCCCCTATCCCTAAGAAGTTTTAATACAACTTGATTGGAGTCGACCTGTGATAAATTCAATTGATTGGACATTAGTTGGAAAGGCACATACATACAGTTGAAGTCGGAAGTTTACATACACTTATGTTGGAGTCATTAACCTTTACCTAATACCCATCCCGGATCCGGGATCCTCCTCATCAAAAAAGCTGACTAGCATAGCCTAGCCTAACGCGACAGGGATATCATATAATATAATTTTCATGAAATCACAAGTCCAATACAGCAAATGAAAGATAAACATCTTGTGAATCCAGCCATCATTTCCGATTTTTAAAATGTTTTACAGCGAAAACACAATATGTATTTCTATTAGCTAACCACAATAGCCAAACACACAACCGCATATTTTCACCATGTTTCCACCGCATAGGTAGCTTTCACAAAACCGACAAAATAGAGATATAATTAGTCACTAACCAAGAAACAACTTCATCAGATGACAGTCTTATAACATGTTATACAATACATTTATGTTTTGTTCGAAAATGTGCATATCTGAGGTATAAATCATAGTTTTACATTACAGCCACCATCAAAAATAGCATCAAAGCAGCCAGAATAATTACAGAGAGCAACGTGAAATACATAAATACTCATCATAAAACATTTATGAAAAATACATGGTGTACAGCAAATGAAAGATAAACATCTTGTGAATCCAGCCAATATTTCCGATTTTTTAAGTGTTTTACAGCGAAAACACAATATAGAATTATATTAGCTTACCACAATAGCCAAACACACAACCGCATTTATCCACCGCAAAGGTAGCTTTCGCAAAAACCAGCAATAAATATAAAATGAATCACTAACCTTTGGACAACTTCATCAGATGACAGTCTTATAACATCAAGTTATACAATACATTTATGTTTTGTTAGAAAATGTGCATATTTAGAGCTGCAAATCCTGGTTATACATTGTGAATATGTAGCAACATTTTCCCAGAATGTCCGGAGATATTTTGGACACTCACCTAATCTGACCAAAGAACTCATCATAAACTTTACTAAAAAATACATGTTGTACAGCAAATGAAAGATACACTGGTTCTTAATGCAACCGCTGTGTTAGATTTTTAAAAATAACTTTAGTACGACATACAGCATGGGTTATTGTGAGACAGCGCTCACCAACACGGCGGAGAATAGGAGTCAACATTTGACACAGAAATACGAAATAACATCATAATTGTTTTCTTACTTTTGTTGAGCTTCCATCAGAATGTTGTACAAGGAGTCCTTGGTCCAGAATAAATCGTTGTTTGGTTTTAGAATGTCCCTTTCTTCTGTCGAATTCGCGCCACAATTCTAGCCAAGGTTGCTAACATTCCCATCCTCTCTTGACGCAAAGAACGGAAAACTCCAAAAGTCCCAATAAACGTTGAATATACTGATAAAACTCGGTTGAAAAAACCTACTTTATGATGTTTTTCTAATATGTATCAAATAAAATCAGAGCTGGAGATATTCGCCGTGTATACCAAACACTTTTCAGAAGACAATGTCGAGGTCCTTCGCGCGCCTTGGAAAACTGACAAAATGGCTGACCTGTCACTCCAAAAGCTCTTATTCGACCTCAGATCAAGCTAGACACCCCATTCCACCTTCCACTGCCTGTTGACATATAGTGGAAGGCGTATGAAGTGCATGCATATCGATAAATATAAGCCAGTTGAATAGGCAGGCCCTGGAACAGAGCCTCGTTTTCAGATTTTTCACTTCCTATATGGAAGTTTGCTGCAAAATGAGTTCTGTTTTACTCACAGATATAATTCAAATATTTTTAGAAACTTGAGAGTGTTTTCTATCCAATAGTAATAATAATATGCATATTGTATGATCTAGAATAGAGTACGAGGCAGTTTAATTTGGGCATGATTTTTTCCAAAGTGAAAACAGCGCCCCCCTATTGACAAGAAGAAAAAAAATATATATATGTTTTTCAACCACTCCACAAATTTCTTGTTAACAAACTACAGTTTTGGCAAGTCGGTTAGGACATCTACTTTGTGCATGACACAAGTAATTTTTCCAACAATTGTTTACAGACAGATTATTTCACTTATAATTCACTGTATCACAATTCCAGTGGATCAGAAGTTTACATCCACTAAGTTGACTGTGCCTTTAAACAGCATGGAAAATTCCAGAAAATGGTCCAATGGAGCTGGGGACCCCCATTGTTCCCGTGGATGGGCCCTTCCCCGTTCACGCCTTAGATAGTTGACCATTAGGGTCAGGGTTAATTAGGGAGGTCACCGCTCCTTTGGGCATGTTGACGCAGGGGGGTCACACGGAGAAAATTAGTATTTTCCTTATTGACTCTCCTGCATTTCCCGTGGTGCTGGGTCTACCCTGGTTAGCTTGTCATAACCCCACTGTTTCTTGGCCAAAGAGGGCTTTCACGGGGTGGTCGTGAGAGTGCTCAGATAGGTGTTTAGGGGTTTCCGTTGTTGCTACTACAGTGGAGAGTCCAGACCAGGTCTCCACCGTGCGCATTCCCCCTGAATATGCCGATTTGGCTCTAAAATTCTCTAAAAAGAAGGCGACTCAATTACCACCTCATCGACAGGGCGATTGTGCAATAGATCTCCTGGTAGACGCTACACTTCCCAGGAGTCACGTGTATCCGCTCTCACAGGCGGAGACGGAGGCTATGGAAACATATGTCTCCGAATCCCTGCGTCAGGGGTACATTCGGTCCTCCACTTCACCCGTCTCCTCAAGTTTATTTTTTGTGAAGAAGAAGGAGGGAGGTCTGCGTCCGTGTATTGACTACCGGGGTCTAAATCAGATCACAGTGAGGTATAGTTACCCGCTACCACTCATAGCCACAGCGATAGAGTCAATGCACGGGGCGCGCTTCATCACCAAACTAGATCTCAGGAGCGCTTACAATCCGGTGCATATCCTAGAGGGAGACGAGTGGAAGACGGCTTTCAGTACCACTTCTGGGCATTATGAGTACCTCGTCATGCCGTACGGGTTGATGAATTCGCCATCAGTCTTCCAAGCTTTTGTAGATGAGATTTTCAGGGACCTGCACGGGCAGGGTGTAGTGGTGTATATTGATGACATTTTGATATACTCCGCTACACGCGCCGGATATGTGTCCCTGGTGCGCAAAGTGCTTGGTCGCCTGTTGGAGCATGACCTGTACGTCAAGGCTGAGAAATGCCTGTTCTTCCAACAGTCCGTCTCCTTCCTAGGGTATCGCATTTCCACGTCAGGGGTGGAGATGGAGAGTGACCGAATTGCAGCCGTGAGTAATTGGCCGACCACAGTAAAGGAGGTGTAGCGATTCTTAGGGTTTGCCAACTACTACCGGAGGTTTATCCGGGGTTTTGGTCAGGTAGCGGCTTCCATTACCTCACTGCTGAAGGGGGGCCCGGTGCGCTTGCAGTGGACAGCTGAGGCGGACAGGGCTTTCAGTCACCTGAGGGCTTTGTTTACCTCTGCTCCCGTGCTGGCCCATCCGGATCCCTCTTTGGCGTTCATAGTGGAGGTGGAAGCGTCCGAGACTGGGATAGGAGCTGTGCTCTCTCAGCGCCTGGGTACGCCACCGAAGCTCCGCCCCTGTGCCTTCTTCTCTAAGAAGCTCAGCCCGGTGGAGCGAAACTATGACGTGGGGGACCGGGAGTTGTTGGCTGTCGTCAAGGCCCTGAAGGCGTGGAGACATTGGCTTGAGGGGGCTAGACACCCTTTTCTCATCTGGACTGACCACCGCAATCTGGAGTACATCCGGGCGGCGAGGAGACTGAACCCTCGCCAGGCAAGGTGGGCCATGTTTTTCAACCGTTTTGTGTTTACCCTTTCTTACAGACCAGGCTCCCAGAACGTTAAGGCAGACGTATTGTCTCGACTGTATGACACAGAGGAGCGGCCCATGGATCCATCTCCCATAATCCCCGCCTCTTTTTTGGTGGCGCCGGTAGTGTGGAAGCTGGACGCGGACATTGAGCGGGCGTCACGTGCAGAGCCCGCTCCCCCTCGGTGTCCAGCTGGGCATCTGTACGTTCCGTCTGCTGTTTGCGACCGGCTGATCTATTGGGCCCACACGTCACCCTCTGGTCATCCTGGGATTGGTCGGACGGTGCGCTGTCTTAGTGGGAAGTACTGGTGGCCCACTTTAGCTAAGGACGTGAGTGTTTATGTTTCCTCCTGCTCGGTGTGCGCCCAGTGCAAGGCTCCTAGACACCTGCCCAGAGGTAAGTTACAACCCTTACCTGTTCCACAACGGCCGTGGTCGCACCTGTCGGTGGATTTCTTAACCGATCTTCCACCTTCACAGGGTAACACCACGATCCTGGTTGTTGTGGATCATTTTTCTAAGTCCTGTCGTGTCCTCCCTTTGCACGGTCTCCCTACGGCCCTACAAACTGCGGAGGCCCTGTTTACACACGTCTTCCGTCACTACGGGGTGCCTGAGGATATAGTGTCTGATCGGGGAATGTCTGGGGGTCTCGGTCAGCCTTACCTCAGGTTTTCACCCCGAGAGTAACGGGCAGGTGGAGAGAGTTAACCAGGATGTGGGTAGGTTTCTGAGGTCTTATTGCCAGGACCAGCCGGGGGAGTGGGCGGTGTTCGTGCCCTGGGCAAAGATGGCCCAGAACTCGCTCCGCCACTCCTCCACTAGCCAAATCAAATCAAATTTATTTATATAGCCCTTCGTACATCAGCTGATATCTCAAAGTGCTGTACAGAAACCCAGCCTAAAACCCCAAACAGCAAGCAATGCAGGTGTAGAAGCTAGGAAAAACTCCCTAGAGAGGCCAAAACCTAGGAAGAAACCTAGAGAGGAACCAGGCTATGAGGGGTGTCCATTCCTCTTCTGGCTGTGCCGGGTGGAGATTATTACAGAACATGGCCAAGATGTTCAAATGTTCATAAATGACCAGCATGGTCAAATAATAATAATCACAGTAGTTGTTGAGGGTGTAGCAAGTCAGCACCTCAGGAGTAAATGTCAGTTGGCTTTTCATAGCCGATCATTAAGAGTATCTCTACCGCTCCTGCGGTCTCTAGAGAGTTGAAAACAGCAGGTCTGGGACAGGTAGCACGTCCGGTGGACAGGTCAGGGTTCCATAGCTGCAGGCAGAACAGTTGAAACTGGAACAGCAGCAAGGCCAGGTGAACTGGGGACAGCAAGGAGTCATCATGCCAGGTAGTCCTGAGGCATGGTCCTAGGGCTCGGGTCCTCCGAGAGAGAGAAAGAAAGAGAGAAGGAGAGAATTAGAGAGAGCATACTTAAATTCACACAGGACACCGGATAAGACAGGAGAAGTACTCCAGAAATAACAAACTGACCCTAGCCCCCCGACACAAACTACTGCAGCATAAATACTGGAGGCTGAGACAGGAGGGGTCAGGAGACACTTTGGCCAACATCCGATGATACCCCCGGACAGGGCCAAACAGGAAGGATATAACCCCACCCACTTTGCCAAAGCACAGCCCCCACACCACTAAAGGGATATCTTCAACCACCAACTTACCATCCTGAGACAAGGCCGAGTATAGCCCACAAAGATCTCCGCCACGGCACAAACCAAGGGGGAGCGCCAACCCAGACAGGAAGATCACGTCAGTGACTCAACCCACTCAAGTGACGCACCCCTCCTAGGGAAGAGCACTAGTAAGCCAGTGACTCAGCCCCTGTAATAGGGTTAGAGGCAGAGAATCCCAGTGGAGAAAGGGGAACCGGCCAGGCAGAGACAGCAAGGGCGGTTCGTTGCTCCAGAGCCTTTCCGTTCACCTTCACACTCCTGGGCCAGACTACACTCAATCATATGACCTACTGAAGAGATAAGTCTTCAGTAAAGACTTAAAGGTTGAGACCGAGTCTGCATCTCTCACATGGAGATCTATAGGAGAAAGCCCTGCCTCCAGCTGTTTGCTTAGAAATTCTAGGGACAATTAGGAGGCCTGCGTCTTGTGACCGTAGCGTACGTGTAGGTATATACGGCAGGACCAACTCGGAAAGATAGGTAGGAGCGAGCCCATGTAACGCTTTGTAGGTTAACAGTAAAACCTTGAAATCAGGAAGCCAGTGTAGGGAAGCTAGCACTGGAGTAATATGATCTTTTTTTTTTTGTCCCTAACCTTTCTCCCTTCCAGTGTGTATTGAGGTATCAGCCGGTTCTGGCTCCTTGGCATCAGAGTCAGACCGAGGCTCCTGCGGTGGACGACTGATTCCGATGCGCGGAGGAAACATGGGACGCCGCCCATGTCCACCTTCAGTGCGCCGTACTGCGACAGAAAGTTGCCGCGGACCGTCACCGCAATGAACACCGGGGGACAGGGTCTGGCTCTCGCCCCGAAACCTGCCCCTCCGCCTGCCCTGTCGGGAGCTGGGTCGGCGGTTTTTGGGGCTATTTAAAGTCCTGAGGAGAGTGAACGAGGTATGTTACAGGTTACAGCTTCCCCCCGATTACCGCATTAACCCCTCGTTCCATGTGTCTCTCCTCAGGCCGGTGGTGGCTGGCCCACTCCAGGAGTCTGAGGTGCGGGAGGTTCCTCCACCCCCTCTGGACATCGAGGGGGCCCCGGCGTACTCCGTTCGTTCCATACTGGATTTGAGACGTCGGGCGAGGAACCTTCAGTACCTCGTGGACTGGGAGGGGTATGGTCCAGAGGAGAGATGCTGGGTTCCGGTGGAGGACGTGTTGGATCCTTCCATGCTGCGAGATTTCCACCGTCTCCATCCGGATTGCCCTGCGCCTCGCCCTCCGGGTCGACCCCGAGGTCGGTGCTGATGCGCTGCTGGAGCCGCGCATCATGGGGGGGAATTGTCACGACTGCCGCCGAAGTCGGTCCCTCTCCTTGTTCGGGCGGTCGACATCACCGACCTTCTAGCCATCACTGATCCATTTTTTTTATTTTCCATTGGTTTAGTCTTGTCTTCCTTCACACCTGGTTCCAATCCCATCAATTACATGTTGTGTATTTAACCCTCTGTTTCCCCTCATGTCCTTGTCGGAGATTTTTTAATTGTATGTTTGTGTAATTATGTGTTGGTGCGCAATGGGTTCTGTACCCACTTTTTATTATTTTGTATTTTGGTTTTGGAGTTTTGTGAAGCACTAATTAAACGACTCCGTTTATACCAAGTTCGATTCTCCTGCGCCTGACTTCCCTGCCACACACACGCACCTATTACGACCTCTCAGGAAGGAGACATGTTCTGTCTCCTAGAGATGAACGTACTTTGGTGCGAAAAGTGCAAATCAATCCCAGAACAACAGCAAAGGACCTTGTGAAGATGCTGGAGGAAACGGGTACAAAAGTATCTATATCCAGTCCGATATCGACATAACCTGAAAGGCCGCTCAGCAAGGAAGAAGCCACTGCTCCTAAACCGCCATAAAAAAGCCAGACTACGGTTTGCAACTGCACATGGGGACAAAGATCGTACTTTTTGGAGAAATGTCCTCTGGTCTGATGAAACAAAAATAGAACTGTTTGGCTATAATGACCATCGTTATGTTTGGAGGAAAAAGGGGGAGGCTTGCAAGCCAAAGAACACCATCCCAACTGTGAAGCACGGGAGTGGCAGCATCATGTTGTGTGGGTGCTTTTTTGCAGGAGGGACTGGTGCACTTCACAAAATAGATGGCATCATGAGGCAGGAAAATTATGTGGATATATTGAGGCAACATCTCAAGACATCAGTCAAGGAGTTAAAGCTTGGTCGCAAATGGGTCTTCCAAATGGACAATGACCCCAAGCATACTTCCAAAGTTGTGGCAAAATGGCTTAAGGACAACAAAGTCAAGGTATTGGAGTGGCCATCACAAAGCCCTGACCTCAATCCTATAGAAAATTTGTGGGCAGAACTGAAAAAGCGTGTGCGAGCAAGGAGGCCTATTAACCTGACTCAGTTACATCCAACTTATTGTGGGAAACTTGTGGAAGGCTACCCGAAACGTTTGACCCAAGTTCACATTCTTAAAATAAAGTGGTGATCCTAACTGACCTAAGACAGGGAAGTTTTACTAGGATTAAATGTCAGGAATTGTGAAAAACTGAGCTTAAATGTAGTTGGCTAAGGTGTATGTAAACTTCCGACTTCAACTGTATCTACATTTAATCCTAGTAAAAATGCTCTGTCTTAGGTCAGTTAGGATCATCACTTTATTTTAAGAATGTGAAATGTCAGAATAATGTATTTTATGAGTTTTAACCACAGCCTATTACTCTCCTCACTACTGTTTCAAAGAAATCACCTGATGAGTCACTTGACTTTTGGGTGTCTTTGTCGCTGTCAGTTTCCCCTCCCCTACTCCTAACCTTAACCATTAGTGGGGAAAATGCTAAACTGATCCAAGCTCAGCATCTTAGGGCAACTTCAACCTACTCCGTCTCGGTCATGCTCAAATTAGAAGTTGCCTCTCACCACAGATCTTGGATCTGAGTACTCTACTTCTACTCCTAATATGAACCATGGATGGTGAAATAATTATCTGACCCTGTATCAGTGGTTGGTGGAAATTTCTACAGACTCCCTCTGGCATAGTCAGTTTTTTTCTTTATTTTTTTTTAACAGAGAACTGGGATGTGGCAGATACAACAGGAACTAAGATGGGTTTTATCTGTTGACTGGATATACAGAACATATTAAGCCATATTTGAATGGCATTAGAAGAAAAAAAATGTCTGTAAAAAGTATTCAGGGTTAAAGTTTTTGCTATGGTGTTATGTTTGTTATTCCACACATAAAAAATACAACATCATGGAATAAGGAGTGACTGCTGGGTATGATGTTGTAGGTGACATGGAAATACACCAGAGGAGGAATTGATGTGCAATGTCATGTAGAATGTCATCAGGCACCAGGGTAAACTGAGCAATGTAAGTTGAAATAGAAAGTGCAAGTAAATGTAATTGATTATTGAGATGTTTTAATTATGATACTGATGAATAAAAAACAGTATAGCTTGTTTATAGTTATATAAACAAATATGTTATACGTAGGCTTCACTAATTCTAACATAGCATTCACCAGTTCACTCGTCTTCCTCCAGTAGGCAACCGGTCATTCAAATCCTGGCCATGACGGTTGTAGTTGTGTGTTTTCTTTTTCATACATGTCTGATTAGTGATTACAGTAACTGTGGCTGAACAGCCCTGCTGCTGGTGACTGGCCTGAGGTGTCAAAGGTCATGTAGTGTAACTAGATGAGAGGAGCACAGTGAGGACTACAGTATAGCCTATGTACCAAAGAATGAAGGGGAGGGTATCTGATGAGGTGTGATGTCTAGTATGAAACGTAACAAACACTAGTGAATTTAGTCTCTTCAGCACTACAGCATGTGACCAGGATGCATGTTCTCTGTTTGGCTCCTGATTGCGGCTCCTCAAAGCTCATTGACAACAATATGAAGCACAAAGATGATTTTCATAAATAAAGATTTATGATTGTAATCACCAACCAAGAATTCTCTATTGTGGAAGGACAACCAGAGGGCAGGCTGGGCTCACAGATGGTAGCCCAACAAGGCATGGGAGACAAGGTAACCAGAGGCAATTAAGCACAGCTGACACTACTAATGAGATATTCTCCTTCCCCTATAAGAGAGAGTATGGAACCAGCAGAGATGGGATGAAGAACTAGCTCTGGAAGATGGCCACCGAGAGAGAGGCGCTATCTATGAAGAACCATTAAGACGTTGACAATCCGGTGACTTTTGTTATAGTTTAAAGACAATCGTATTGTGTTCCTGTTTAATCTGGAGAAGAAGATTTTCATTGATTATGTTGGAGTGTTTGTGTTGACCAAATGCCCTCAATATAGAACTGTGTTCAATCAAGAAACCTACTCCTGACTCGTTTGTTCCACCTTCCCACTTTAGAGTGACGCCCAATTAGTTGGTCCGCTCACACTATATAGAAAATGTAATCACACAAAAGATAGCCTGAGTGCCAGTCGGTTTCTGCTCTCTTTCCAACTCCTTGGCATGATAGCAGAAATGGAAAGGAAAAGGGAAGGGGAAGGAGATATCTCAAATCAAAATAAAATAAAATGTTATTGGTCACATACATATGGTTAGCAGATGTTAATGCAAGTGTAGCGAAGTGCTTGTGATTCTAGTTCCGACCGTGCAGTAATATCTAACAAGTAATCTTGCAATTTCACAACAACTACCTTATACACACAAATGTAGGGGATGAATAAGAATATGTACATATAAATATATGGATGAGCGATGGCCGTGCGGCATAGGCAAGATGCAGTAGATGGTATAGTGTACATTATATACATATGAGATGAGTAATGTAGGGAATGTAAACATTATATAAAGTGCCATTGTTTAAAGTGACTAGTGATACATTTATTACATCCAATTTTTTATTATTAAAGTGGCTTGTGATTTGAGTCTGTATGTTGGCAGCAGCCACTCAATGTTAGTGATGGCTGTTTAACAGTCTGATGGCCTTGAGATAGAAGCTGTTTTTCAGTCTCTCGGTCCCAGCTTTGATGCATCTGTACTGACCTCGCCTTCTGGATGATAGCGGGGTGAACAGGCAGTGGCTCGGGTGGTTGTTGTCCTTGATGATCTTTTTGGCCTTCCTGTGACATCGGGTGCGGTAGGTGCCCTGGAGGGCAGGTAGTTTGCCCCCGGTAATGCGTTGTGCAGAACTCACTACCCTCTGGAGAGCCTTACGGTTGTTGGCGGAGCAGTTGCCGTACCAGTCGGTGATACAGCCCGACAGGATGCTCTTGATTGTGCATCTGTAAAAGTTTGTGAGTGTTTTCGGTGACAAGCCAAATTTCTTTCGGCCTCCTGGGGTCGCGTTCTTCACCACGCTGTCTGTGTGGGTGGACCATTTCAGTTTGTCCGTGATGTGTACGCCGAGGAACTTAAAACTTTCCACCTTCTCCACTACTGTCCCGTCAATGTGGATAGGGGGTGCTCCCTCTGCTGTTTCCTGAAGTCCACGATCATCTACTTTGTTTTGTTGACGTTGAGTGAGAGGTTATTTTCCTGACACGACACTACAGTGGTAGGCTTGATTACCAACAACGACGAGACGGCCTCACCTCCTCCCTGTAGGCCGTCTCGTCGTTGTTGGTAATCAAGCCTACCACTGTAGTGTCGTCTGCAAACTTGATGATTGAGTTGGAGGCGTGCATGGCCAGGCAGTCAGTTGCGCAACTGAATGCAGTCAGCTAAAATGTGTCTTCCACATTTAACCCAACCCCTCTGAAATCAGAGTGACAAACATACTGGCTCTCAGGCTACCTCCAAAGTGTCTGTTATAAAACTGTAAAGATCTGAGAAAATAATTTGTACACCATTGTTAAGAATAAAATGGCTATACAATGATATAGTAGAGCATTACTGAACACCATGGAGTACGGATCACAAAAACCCAGGAATTTTCGGGTCTAAAAAGTTGGCATCATTATAGTTTTATCACTAGTTTTACATTGATGTAAACGCTTTCCAGGTTTCCATTTTTTGATAGTATACCTGTGTAGCAGAAAGATCATCCTAAAGCTCTGAAGTTATTGATATTGTCTATTATTAAGACATTAGTGATACTCCTTATTCCAGGATGTTGACAGTGTGGCACATCATAGCTTTAGAACTTAGTTTGTAACGTCTAACAACATCAGTGTTACACGTTAGCAAAAGTTTAAAGTTTTTTTCTGGTATAGTTTTCAAATAACTAATTTTCTGTAGAAACCCATCTGTTTTTTCATTTCAAAACCTATAACACGAATATCAGATCCAGTTCCTGTAAAACATTTAGATTTTTGTCATGGTAGATTTTTCACAATTAATCTTCTCCTTTCCCCCCTCTGATAACCAGGTGGTGAATCGCATCTCTGCATGTCTGGCAGACATATCAGTGTGGATGACGGATCACCACCTCAAGCTGAACCTCGGCAAGACGGAGCTGCTCTTCCTCCCGGGGAAGGACTGCCCGTTCCATGATCTCGCCATCACGGTTGACAACTCCATTGTGTCCTCCTCCCAGAGTGCTAAGAACCTTGGCGTGATCCTGGACAACACCCTGTCGTTCTCAACTAACATCAAGGCGGTGACCCGTTCCTGTAGGTTCATGCTCTACAACATTCGCAGAGTACGACCCTGCCTCACGCAGGAAGCGGCGCAGGTCCTAATCCAGGCACTTGTCATCTCCCGTCTGGATTACTGCAACTCGCTGTTGGCTGGGCTCCCTGCCTGTGCCATTAAACCCCTACAACTCATCCAGAACGCCGCAGCCCGTCTGGTGTTCAACTTTCCCAAGTTCTCTCACGTCACCCCGCTCCTCCGCTCTCTCCACTGGCTTCCAGTTGAAGCTCGCATCCGCTACAAGACCATGGTGCTTGCCTACGGAGCTGTGAGGGGAACGGCACCTCCGTACCTTCAGGCTCTGATCAGGCCCTACACCCAAACAAGGGCACTGCGTTCATCCACCTCTGGCCTGCTCGCCTCCCTACCTCTGAGGAAGTACAGTTCCCGCTCAGCCCAGTCAAAACTGTTCGCTGCTCTGGCACCCCAATGGTGGAACAAACTCCCTCACGACGCCAGGTCAGCGGAGTCAATCACCACCTTCCGGAGACACCTGAAACCCCACCTCTTTAAGGAATACCTAGGATAGGATAAAGTAATCCTTCTAACCCCCCCCTTAAAAGAGTTAGATGCACTATTGTAAAGTGGTTGTTCCACTGGATATCATAAGGTGAATGCACCAATTTGTAAGTCGCAGTGCAAGTAAAGTGACACAGGATGGTCATAATGCTTCATGATAGTGTAATGAAGTGTATTTTCTACAAGTTATTAAAATTTTATGAAAAAAACATGACTGTTTAAAAATTACATTACAACAAAAACAAAGGATTTAAGAGATAGACTTCAAAACGAAAGGAAACTTCTTATGTAGGTGTCATAACCAGCCATAAAATAACACAATATGTGTCACAACAGGTATTGTCACGTTCCTGACCTATTTTTATGTTATTTTGATTATGTTTAGTTGGTCAGGGCGTGAGTTGGGGTGGGCATTGTATGTTGTGTGTGTTTTGGTTAGTCTATGGGTGTTGTATGTGTATGGGATAGAGTATTGTTAGGTTGTCTAGTTATGTCTATGGCTGCCTAGATTGGGTCTCAATCAGAGACAGCTGTCATTCATTTGTCTCTGATTGGGAGCCATATTTAAGGTAGCCATAGGCAGTAGGCTTTTGTGGGTAGTTGTCTTGTTTAACGTTTGTTGCTTGTCTGGGCACTTGCGTTATTTAGCTTCACGATCATTTGTTGTTTTGTTTGTTTGTAATAGTGTTTTCGTTTCATGTTCATCTTCGTTCGTTTAATTAAAAGAAGATGGCTTATTTTCCTCATGCTGCGTTTTGGTCCGTCTCTCCTCCACACGATCGTGACAGAACTACCCACCACAACAGGACCAAGCGGATTGAGGAAGGAGGGAAGGAACTAAAGCAATGGAGAGAAGAGGAATGGAGTTGGGAGCAAATTTTCAATGGAGAAGGACCCTGGGCTAAGGTTGGTGTGAATCGCCGCTTGAGGGAGGAGAAGAAGGCAGCCACAGCCCAGGAGCGCTGGTATGAGGAGGCAGCACGTAAGAGAGGCTGGAAGCCCGAGAGGCTCACCCAAAAAATTTCTTGGGGGGGGGGGGCTAAAGGGGAGTGTGGCGAAGCCGGGTTGGATACCTGAGCCAACTCCCCGGGCTTACCGTGGAGTAAGAGGGCGTCGTACTGGTCAGACACCGTGTTATGCGGTAAAGCGCACGGTGTCCCCAGTACGCGTGCTTAGCCCAGTGCGGGCTATTCCACCTTGCCGCACTGGGAGGGCTAGGTTGGGCATCGAGCCGGATGCCATGAAGCCGGCCCAACGTATCTGGCCTCCAGTACGTCTCCTCGGGCCGGTGTACATGGCACCAGCCTTACAGGTGGTGTCCCCGGTTCGCCTGCATAGCCCAGTGCGGGCTATTCCACCTCGCCGCACTGGCAGGGCTACGGGGACCATTCAACCTGGTAAGGTTGGGGAGGCTCGGTGCTCAAGAGCACGTGTCCTCCTTCACGGTCCGGTATATCCGGCGCCACCTTCCCACCCCAGTCCAGTACCACCAGTGCCTACACCACGCACCAGGCTTCCAGTGCATCTCCAGAGCCCTGTTCCTCTTCCACGCACTCTCCCTATGGTGCGTGTCTCCAGCCCAGTGCCTCCAGTTCCGGCACCACGCACCAAGCCTCCTGTGCGTCTCCAGAGCCCTGGACGCACTGTTCCTTCTCCCCGCACTCGCCCTGAGGTGCGTGTCCTTAGCCCGGTACCTCCAGTTCCGGTACCACGCACCAGGCCTACAGTGCGTCTCAGCCGGCCAGAGTCTGCCGTCTGCCCAGCGGCGCCTGAACTGCCCGTCTGCCCAGCGGCGCCTGAACTGCCCGTCTGCCCAGCGGCGCCTGAACTGCCCGTCTGCCCAGCGGCGCCTGAACTGCCCGTCTGCCCAGCGGCGCCTGAACTGCCCGTCTGCCCAGCGGCGCCTGAACTGCCCGTCTGCCCAGCGGCGCCTGAACTGCCCGTCTGCCCAGCGGCACCTGAACTGCCCGTCTGCCCAGCGGCGTCTGAACTGCCCGTCTGCCATACGCCGTCTGAACTGTCCGTCTGCCATGAGCCTGCAAAGCCGCCCGTCTGCCATGAGCCTGCAAAGCCGCCCGTCTGCCATGAGCCTACAGAGCCGTCCGCCAGACAGGAGCCGCTAGAGCCGTCCGCCAGACAGGAGCCGCTAGAGCCTTCCGCCAGACCGGATCAGCCAGAGCCTTCCGCCAGACCGGATCAGCCAGAGCCTTCCGCCAGACCGGATCAGCCAGAGCCTTCCGCCAGACCGGATCAGCCAGAGCCTTCCGCCAGACCGGATCAGCCAGAGCCTTCCGCCAGACCGGATCAGCCAGAGCCTTCCGCCAGACCGGATCAGCCAGAGCCTTCCGCCAGACCGGATCAGCCAGAGCCTTCCGCCAGACCGGATCAGCCAGAGCCTTCCGCCAGACTGGATCAGCCAGAGCCTTCAGCCAGCCATGACCAGCCAGAGCCTTCAGCCAGCCATGACCAGCCAGAGCCGTCAGCCAGCCATGACCAGCCAGAGCCGTCAGCCAGCCATGACCAGCCAGAGCCGTCAGCCAGCCATGACCAGCCAGAGCCAGCCAGCCAGGATCCGCCAGCCAGTCCGGAGCTGCCGTCCCTCAGCCCGGAGCTGTCGTCCCTCATCCCGGTGTTGCCCCTTATCCCGGTGCTGCCCCTTATCCCGATGCTGCCCCTTCAGTTAGGTGGGTTTAGTTGGAGGGTGGTCATTGGGGGGGGGATACGGAAGCGGGGAGTGACTATGGTGGTGTGGGGACAGCGTCCAGAGCCGGAGCCACCACCGTGGACAGATGCCCACCCAGACCCTCCCCTAGACTTTTGGTGGTGCGTTCGGAGTACCCACCTTGAGGGGGGGGTTATGTCACGTTCCTGACCTATTTTTATGTTATTTTGATTATGTTTAGTTGGTCAGGGCGTGAGTTGGGGTGGGCATTGTATGTTGTGTGTGTTTTGGTTAGTCTATGGGTGTTGTATGTGTATGGGATAGAGTATTGTTAGGTTGTCTAGTTATGTCTATGGCTGCCTAGATTGGGTCTCAATCAGAGACAGCTGTCATTCATTTGTCTCTGATTGGGAGACATATTTAAGGTAGCCATAGGCAGTAGGCTTTTGTGGGTAGTTGTCTTGTTTAACGTTTGTTGCTTGTCTGGGCACTTGCGTTATTTAGCTTCACGATCATTTGTTGTTTTGTTTGTTTGTAATAGTGTTTTCGTTTCATGTTCATCTTCGTTCGTTTAATTAAAAGAAGATGGCTTATTTTCCTCATGCTGCGTTTTGGTCCGTCTCTCCTCCACACGATCGTGACAGGTATAAATATATGGGTCATGACAGTGTTATGACCATATTATGACAGGTTATGACAAGTTATGTCACCTGTTATGACATATTATGACCCCTTCAAATTAGTGGATTTGGCTATTTCAGCCACACCCGTTGCTGACAGGTGTACAAATTGGAGCACACAGTCATCTCCATAGACAAATATTGGCAGTAGAATGGCCTTACAGAAGAGCTCAGTGACTTTCAACGTGGCACCGTCATAGGATACCAACTTTCCAACAAGTCAGTTCACCAAAGTTCTGCCTTGCTAGAGATGCCCCGGTCAACTGTAAGTGCTGTAATTGTGAAATGGAAACAGCCTGGAAGCAACTTCAGCACAAGAACTGTTCATCGGGAGTTTCATGAAATGGGTTTCCATGGCTGAGCACAGGCACACATGCCTAAGATCCCCATGCACAATGCCAAGCGTCGCCTGGAGTGGCGTAAAGCTCGCAGCAATTGAACTCTGAAGCAGTGGAAATTCGTTCTCTGGAGTGATGAATCCCGCTTCAGCATCTGGCAGTCTGACGGACAAATCTGGGTTTGGTGGATGCCAGGAGAACGTTACCTGCCTCAATGCATAGTGCCAACTGTAAAGGTTGGTGGAGGAGGAATAATGGTCTGGGGCTGTTTTGGTTCAGGCTAGGACCCTTAGTTCCAGTGAAGAGCAATCTTAACTCTACAGCATACAATGACATTCTAGAAGATTCTGTACCACCAACTTTGTGGCAACAGTTTAGGGAAGGCCCTGTCCAGTTTCAAGCATTACAATGCCCCCGTGCACAAAGCGAGATCCATACAGAAATGGTTAGTGTGGTGTGGAAGAAATATTATTCCTTAAAATCCCTCTTTACATATAGAAAAACGTAGTAATCTGCCGTCATGAATACTTGGTATATAATAATAGAACATGTACGTAAATAATATATGTACATAATTAATTTAAATAATGTATGTAAATAATAATAGGAAATAATGTTTGTAAAAAAGAAAGAAGCAGTACTGCCATGTGATGTCATCTATAAATATGGGTGAATGTCAATTGTTCTCCAGACGCTGATGTAGGCTGCCGCCTAAACGCGTCCATTTGTTCTGACCTCTGCTGCTAAAAAATACATGAAACTTAAAGAATATTTTAGTGACAGTGAGTTTTTCTTATCTTCAAGTACTGTGTGGTATATTCATATGAGCAGACATTGTATTGTGTTCATCATGAGATGAAATATCCTATAAATTGGTAGCACTTTTCAGCTGGCCTTACTGTCCTTCAATAAAGGTCCTCCTTTCTCTGCTTCTCTCCTGTGAGACAAAAAGACAGACAAATAAAGAGACAAACATTTGGGTAGATAAAGGAAAGATTGGGATTTGATTTGCAGAAGGACAGACAGACAAGTATATTCTAATGAGAGTACAAGCCACTTGATGCCACTGGACCCTTACAGATACAGTACATTACCTGTTTGATTAGTGAGAGAGAAACCTCAAGTTATATCTGGTTCTTCTGTGTCATGGAGGTGTTGGAACCATCATCAGAGGCTAATACAAAATCCAAATAGTTAGACTCCTTTAAAAGCTGTACAAAACACTGTACATACCAACCCACACGTTCAAATAATTGTGGGCTTCTCCAGGCTTCTTCAACTCCAAATGTGACACTGAGACAGCTTGATAAATATTTGTAAAGTACTGTACTCATCACATATTCTTTCTGTCGTTGCTCACCTGTCCACTTCCTGTTCCACATAATAAACCCAGCTATGGCGATGAGGGCAGGGAGGATGACAGCTACCACTACTCCAATAATGATGGGGCCAGATTCAGGAGGCTTGACTGAGTTGATGAACAGACACCCATGCATACACAGTGAATATTACTGTAAATCACTGAATTCTCTGTCTTACTGTAAGATATGATTCCTCTTACCACTGTTTGTTTTTATTACAGACTGACCCAGTCTGATGGCGATGATGTTTTCTTTGTGTTCAACCACACAGGTGTAGTTGTTGTTCTCCCACTCAGAGTCCATTGTGAGGTGAGCACTTTTCTGGAAGGTTCCATCATCGTTGGGGAGAATCTCTCCATGCAACACATCTTCATGCTGTTCTTGTCCATCTTTCTGCCAGAACACCGTGACTCCACTGGGGTAGAAACCTGTAGCGTGGCAGGTCACTGGAGAGGAGGGGGTCTTCTGGAGCAGAGACACTGAGGGAGGGGCTGGAGAGAAGGAAGGAGAGGAAAGAAATGGGATCGAAAGATGAATTCAAAACAGCATCTTGCATTAGGGGAACGATGTTATCCATCTTATGGTCTTAATGTCCAATGAAATGAAATCCTCACCATCGTATCCATAGTGATGGAAATAATCTTGGAGTTCAGTCTCATCATGCCACTCACAGCCGTACAAGTTCTGGATTGTGTGAACAGCTGAGAAAGAGAGAGAGAGGTCTATCTACAGTAAACATGTATTACCTGGGCAACGGCCATGTAACACTAGATATAAACTGTGAGGAAAAACAAAAAGAAATGGAGGAACTTATTCAAGAAAGAGCCAGTGTAATATATTATAAAAAATAAAGCGAACTGGATGGAATATGGGGAAAAATGCACCAAATTCTTTTTCAATCTTCAATATAGAAATGCTACCAAAACAAAAATATTAAAACTTGTTACAAATGATGGAGTCATGCATGATTCACCAAATTATATTTTGAAAGAGGAAGTAAAGTACTTTAAGAATATGTTTTCGTTTCAGGCTCCTCCATCTCCACTAACTGAAACTAATTGTATGGATTCTTTTCCTAATAATAATGTAAATTTAACATCTGTACAGAAAGACTCATCTGAAGGCCAAATTACAATAGAACACTATGAAATATCGGGGACACCAGGCCTGGTTTTCATAGCTGATTTTGAAAAGGCTTTTGATAAAGTACGACTGGAGTTTATATATAAATGCCTAGAATATTTCAATTTTGGGGAATCTCTTATAAAATGGGTTAAAATTATGTATAGTAACCCTAGGTGTAAAATAGTAAATAATGGCTACATCTCAGAAAGTTTTAAACTATCTAGAGGAGTAAAACAAGGTTGTCCACTATCGGCATATCTATTTATTATTGCCATCGAAATGTTAGCTGTTAAAATTAGATCAAACATTAATATTAAGGGATTAGAAATCCGTGGCTTAAAAACTAAGGTGTCATTGTACGCTGATGATTCATGTTTTCTTTTAAAACCACAACTAGAGTCTCTCCACGGCCTCTTAGAGGATCTAGATACCTTTGCTATCCTCTCTGGATTAAAACCAAATTATGATAAATGTACCATATTACTGTAAGGGCTGTCTCCCTCCTCATCCTCGGACGAGGAGAGGAGAGAAGGATCATCAGACCAAAATGCAGCATTTGGGAAATAAGCCATCTTTTATTTAAACCGACGGCAACACGAAACAAAACACTTTCAAATATACAAAACAAGAAAACGACGTTGACGAAACCTGAACATAAACTTGCATAACTAAACGTAAACTCACGGACAGGAAACAGACGACATCAAAATAAACGAACAGCCAAACAGTCCCGTATGGTACATACATTCGACGACACAGGAGACAATCACCCACAAACAAACAGTGAGAACACCCTACCTAAATATGACTCTTAATTAGAGGAGAACGCAAAACACCTGCCTCTAATTAAGAGCCATACCAGGCAACCACAACCAACATAGAAACAGATAACATAGACTGCCCACCCAAAACACATGCCCTGACCTAAACACATACAAAAACAACATAAAACAGGTCAGGACCGTTACAGAACCCCCCCCTCAAGGTGGGAACGCCGGGCGCACCAGCACAAAGTCCAGGGGAGGGTCTGGGTGGGCAGTTGACCACGGTGGTGGCTCAGGCTCTGGACGCTGTCCCCACACCACCATAGTCACTCCCCGCTTCTGTCTTCCCCTCCCAATGACCACCCTCAAACTAACATCCCCTAAATGAACAGCCAACACCGGGACAAGGGGCAGCACCGGGACAAGGGGCAGCACCGGGACAAGGGGCAGCACCGGGACAAGGGGCAGCACCGGGACAAGGGGCAGCACCGGGACAAGGGGCAGCACCGGGACAAGGGGCAGCACCGGGACAAGGGGCAGCACCGGGACAAGGGGCAGCACCGGGATAAGGGGCGGCAGGTCCCGGCTGAGGGACTCTGGCAGGTCCCGGCTGAGGGACTCTGGCAGGTCCCGGCTGAGGGACTCTGGCAGGTCCCGGCTGAGGGACTCTGGCAGGTCCCGGCTGAGGGACTCTGGCAGGTCCCGGCTGAGGGACTCTGGCAGGTCCCGGCTGAGGGACTCTGGCAGGTCCCGGCTGGACGGCTCTGGCAGGTCCCGGCTGGACGGCTCTGGCAGGTCCCGGCTGGACGGCTCTGGCAGGTCCCGGCAGGACGGCTCTGGCAGGTCCCGGCTGGACGGCTCTGGCAGGTCCCGGCAGGACGGCTCTGGCTGGTCATGGCAGGACGGCTCTGGCTGGTCATGGCAGGACGGCTCTGGCTGGTCATGGCAGGACGGCTCTGGCTGGTCATGGCAGGACGGCTCTGGCTGGTCATGGCAGGACGGCTCTGTAGGGAGGAGAAGGAGAGACAGCCTGGTGCGTGGTATAGGCACTGGCTGCGCTGGAGAGGAGGAAACAGCTGGAGAGAGAACCCGGAGAGACAGCCTGGTACGGGGGGCTGCCACCGGAGGACTGGTACATGGAGGTGGCACCGGGTATACCGGACCGTGAAGGAGGACACGTGCTCTTGAGCATCGAGCCTACCCAACCCTACCAGGTTGAATGATCCCCGTAGCCCTGCCAGTGCGGCGAGGTGGAATAGCCCGCACTGGGCTATGCAGGCGAACCGGGGACACCACCTGTAAGGCTGGTGCCATGTACGCCGGCCCGAGGAGACGTACTGGAGGCAAGATACGTTGGGCCGGCTTCATGACATCCGGCTCGATGCCCAACCTAGCCCTCCCAGTGCGGCAAGGTGGAATAGCCCGCACTGGGCTAAGCACGCGTACTGGGGACACCGTGCGCTTTACCGCATAACACGGTGTCTTACCAGTACGACGCCTTCTACCTCCACGGTAAGCACGGGGAGTTGGCTCGGGTATCCTACCCGGCTTTGCCACACTCCTCGTGTGCCCCCCCCCAAGAAATTTTTTGGTCTGACTCACAGGCTCCCAACCGCGTCGACGCGCTGCCTCCTCATACCAGCGCCTCTCAGCCTTCGCTGCTTCCAACTCCTCCTTGGGACGGCGATATTCCCCTGGCTGAGCCCAAGGTCCTCTACCATCCAGGATCTCCTCCCAAGTCCAGGAGTCCTTGTTGCTCTGTTGAGCATTCCCTTGCCGCTTGGTCTTAGCGTGGTGGGTGATTCTGTAAGGGCTGTCTCTCTCCTCATCCTCGGACGAGGAGAGGAGAGAAGGATCATCAGACCAAAATGCAGCATTCGGGAAGTAAGCCATCTTTTTATTATTAACGACGATGGCAACACGAAACAAAACACTTTCAAATATACAAAACAAGAAAACGACGTTGACGAAACCTGAACATAAACTTACATAACTAAACGTAAACTCACGGACAGGAAACAGACGACATCAAAATAAACGAACAGCCAAACAGTCCCGTATGGTACATACATTCAACGACACAGGAGACAATCACCCACAAACAAACAGTGAGAACACCCTACCTAAATATGACTCTTAATTAGAGGAGAACGCAAAACACCTGCCTCTAATTAAGAGCCATACCAGGCAACCACAACCAACATAGAAACAGATAACATAGACTGCCCACCCAAAACACATGCCCTGACCTAAACACATACAAAAACAACATAAAACAGGTCAGGACCGTTACAATTACGTATTGGATCACTAAAAAATACACATTTTACATTGCCATGTAGTTTACCAATTAAATGGTCTGACGGAGATGTGGACATACTCGGTATACAAATCCCAAAAGAAAGAAATTATCTCACTCCAATACATTTTTATAGAAAGTTAGCAAAAATAGATAAGATCTTGCTACCATGGAAAGGAAAATACCTGTCTGTTTGTGGAAAAATCACCCTGATTAACTCTACAGTCATATCACAGTTTACCTATTTGCTTATGGTTTTGCCTACACCTAGTGACCTGCTTTTTAAATTATATGAACAAAATATATTCAATTATTTTGGAACAGCAAGCCAGACAAAATTAAAAGGGCCTATTTATATAACGAATATGAATTCGGAGTGCAGAAATGATTAAATATTAAAGCATTAGACCTCTCACTACAGACATCAGTCATACAAAAGTTATACTTAAATCCAAACTGGTTCTCTAGTAAATTGGTAGGAATGTCTCATCCTATGTTCAAGAATGGCCTTTTCCCTTTATTCAGATTACACCTGCTCACTTTCGGTTGTTTGAAAAGGAAATAATCTCCAAAATATCTTTATTTTTTAAACAAGCCTTAGAAAGTTGGTTGCAATTTCAGTTTAATCCACCTGAAGGCTAGTTGGGATTTGATGCACATTGTTTTACATTTGCTTTAAAAAGTTTGCTTTATTAATTTATGTAAGCGTGTGTGTGTGTATGTTTGCGTGCACGCAGATGTGCATTCTGTTACCTTTTGCCTGGGTTTGGTTAAACTGCTTCTTTGCAAACGTAATGAGGTTTTTGAAACCTTCATATTGGTTAATCAGGGACTCAGTGGTGAGTTACCAGTAGTATTCTCCTGTATTCTCCTCCATCCACTCAGTGGTGAGTTCCCAGTAGTATTCTCCTGTATTCTCCTTCATCCACTCAGTGGTGAGTTCCCAGTAGTATTCTCCTACATTCTCCTACATCCACTCAGTGGTGAGTTCCCAGTAGTATTCTCCTACATTCTCCTACATCCACTCAGTGTAGAGGTCCCAGTAGTATTCTCCTACATTCTCCTTCATCCACTCAGTGGTGAGTTCCCAGTAGTATTCTCCTACATTCTCCTACATCCACTCAGTGGTGAGTTCCCAGTAGTATTCTCCTACATTCTCCTACATCCACTCAGTGTAGAGGTCCCAGTAGTATTCTCCTACATTCTCCTTCATCCACTCAGTGTAGAGGTCCCAGTAGTATTCTCCTACATTCTCCTTCATCCACTCAGTGGTGAGTTCCCAGTAGTATTCTCCTACATTCTCCTACATCCACTCAGTGTAGAGGTCCCAGTAGTATTCTCCTACATTCTCCTACATCCACTCAGTGGTGAGTTCCCAGTAGTATTCTCCTACATTCTCCTACATCCACTCAGTGGTGAGTTCCCAGTAGTATTCTCCTACATTCTCCTACATCCACTCAGTGTAGAGGTCCCAGTAGTATTCTCCTACATTCTCCTTCATCCACTCAGTGTAGAGGTCCCAGTAGTATTCTCCTACATTCTCCTACATCCACTCAGTGGTGAGTTCCCAGTAGTATTCTCCTACATTCTCCTTCATCCACTCAGTGTAGAGGTCCCAGTAGTATTCTCCTACATTCTCCTTCATCCACTCAGTGTAGAGGTCCCAGTAGTATTCTCCTACATTCTCCTACATCCACTCAGTGGTGAGTTCCCAGTAGTATTCTCCTACATTCTCCTTCATCCACTCAGTGTAGAGGTCCCAGTAGTATTCTCCTACATTCTCCTTCATCCACTCAGTGTAGAGGTCCCAGTAGTATTCTCCTACATTCTCCTACATCCACTCAGTGTAGAGGTCCCAGTAGTATTCTCCTACATTCTCCTACATCCACTCAGTGGTGAGTTCCCAGTAGTATTCTCCTACATTCTCCTACATCCACTCAGTGGTGAGTTCCCAGTAGTATGCTCCTACATTCTCCTACATCCACTCAGTGGTGAGTTCCCAGTAGTATTCTCCTACATTATCCTACATCCACTCAGTGTAGAGGTCCCAGTAGTATTCTCCTACATTCTCCTACATCCACTCAGTGTAGAGGTCCCAGTAGTATTCTCCTACATTCTCCTTCATCCACTCAGTGGTGAGTTCCCAGTAGTATTCTCCTACATTCTCCTTCATCCACTCAGTGGTGAGTTCCCAGTAGTATTCACCTACATTCTCTTACATCCACTCAGTGTAGAGGTCCCAGTAGTATTCTCCTACATTCTCCTTCATCCACTCAGTGGTGAGTTCCCAGTAGTATTCTCCTACATTCTCCTTCATCCACTCACTGGTGAATTCCCAGTAGAATTCTCCTACATTCTCCTTTCCACTCAGTGGTGAGTTCCCAGTAGTATTCTCCTACATTCTCCTACATCCACTCAGTGTAGAGGTCCCAGTAGTATTCTCCTACATTCTCCTTCATCCACTCAGTGGTGAGTTCCCAGTAGTATTATCCTACATTCTCCTACATCCACTCAGTGTAGAGGTCCCAGTAGTATTCTCCTACATTCTCCTTCATCCACTCAGTGGTGAGTTCCCAGTAGTATTCTCCTACATTCTCCTACATCCACTCAGTGTAGAGGTCCCAGTAGTATTCTCCTACATTCTCCTTCAACCACTCAGTGGTGAGTTCCCAGTAGTATTCTCCTACATTCTCCTACATCCACTCAGTGTAGAGGTCCCAGTAGTATTCTCCTACATTCTCCTTCATCCACTCAGTGGTGAGTTCCCAGTAGTATTCTCCTACATTCTCCTTCATCCACTCAGTGTAGTTCCCAGTAGTATTCTCCTACATTCTCCTACATCCACTCAGTGTAGTTTCCTGTGGTATTTTCCTGCCTTCTCCTTCATCCACTCAGTGGTGAGGACCAGTGTCTTGGTGTTGCTGTCAAAGTACACAAACTGATGGTCGTCCAGCAATCCCACCACCGTGAACTCTGGGAAGTCAGTATCACCTGAGACTGCAGTGTATAAGTGTTTCAGAGAGTGGAGAGCTGTGAATATAATATTATAATTATATGATTGATCATGTAATATCATACAGTATGGAGCTGTTGATAGAATATTGATATTGATATTGATATTGATTGATCATCATATCTCACCTAATTTGCTCACATTGTATATAGACTTATTTTTCTACTGTATTATTGACTGTATGTTTGTTTTACTCCATGTGTAACTCTGTGTTGTTGTATATGTCGAACTGCTTTGCTTTATCTTGGCCAGGTCGCAATTGTAAATGAGAACTTGTTCTCAACTTGCCTACCTGGTTAAATAAAGGTAAAATATTTTTTTACATTATTAAATAGAGTATGGAGCTGTGAATTAAATACTATAATTCAATAATGTAACATAGATGAGCTGCGCGTCTTCTGTCATTTCTGACATATTTGTAAAAACCCTATCTGCAATTGATTGATTACCTCCGCTCGTCCTATGTTTAAACACAGATCCTCACTCTACAGTGAGATTAGTAAACATGTCAGTTAGTCTGGAGCCTAAGAACTGACCAAGTAGTTTTCGGAAGTTCAAATAACTAGCAACATGATTCTAGCAACATTATATTTGTACTGACCTGCAGAAGTTATAGGAATCCAGACAAACAAGAGACAGAAGGAAATAATTTCTTTATCAGTTTAGATGAGATTGAATGGTACCGCTGGGTTGAACAACACAACTGTGTACAGGGTCATAACTTGTTAATTTTTAGCTATCAAATGTCATCTTTAATGAGTGACACAACAGTGCATAAAACACCTTCTGTTATTCAACAAAGAAAATAAGGACTAATTAAGATGGGTTTATGAATTCAATTATGTTCATGTTTATGTTGACATTGCCATAACGAGTTTCATACTGATATGCACTGTTTTATATTTTTTGTCCCTGATGGGTTGCCGTAGATGACTGTTGGGTATGAAGTTGCAGGTGAAATGAAAACACACCAGTGGTGGAATTATGATCCAATAGGAGATGAAAGAAGTACAATGTCATAATGTTACATTTACATTTTAGTCATTTAGCAGACACTCTTATTCAGAGCGATTTACAGTTAGTGGATTCATCTTAAGATACTGTACTTACTATGAAGTCACGGTAAGTACATTTTTCCTCAATAAAGTAGCTATCATCAAAGTCAGAGCTAGTAAGAAAAAAAGAAAATAAAGTGTGAGTGTTAGTTCAAGAAAGAAAGATGAGAAGGGGGTGGGGGTTCTGTGGGATTATTTAAGATACTATTTGAAGAGGTAGGGTTTCGGATGTTTTTGGAAGATGGGCAAGGAATCTACTGTTGTAGGTTCAGGGGGAATCTGGTTCCACCATTGGAGTGCCAGGACAGAGAAGAGCTTTGACTGGGCTGAGCGGGAGCTGCTTTCCGGTAGGGATGGGAGGGCCAAGAAACCAGCGGTGGCAGAATGGAGTGCTCGGGTTGGGGTGTAGGGTTTGAGCAGGTGAACTGAGCAACATAAATTGAAATAGAAAGTCACATAGGCTACAGTGAAGGATGAACAATGTGACAGTGCCATCTATAGGTAGATGGTAACTCTCCTCACCACTGTCTCAGAGAAATCACCTGATGAGTCACTTGACTTTTGTGTGTCTCTGTTGCTCCGGGGTAAAGTTTCCCCTAGGTACAGATCTAGGATCAGCTTTCCCTCCCACAATCCTGACCTTAACCGTGGATGGTGAAAGAAATATCTGACCCTGTATCAACTTCTACCAACTCCCTCTGGCATAGTCTATCTTTATTGTCAACAGAGAATTTGCATTTGATTGGGCACACACCAGGAAGTAAGATGGGCAGAGCAGAGACCATAGCTTGCCTTGTTAATCAGATAAAAGTCTCAGGTGATGGAATCTTTCTGGCCACCTTGTTTCTCTGCATTCTGCAAACAGTCAGGAAATTCTGTGACATTCAGACTCAGGAAGAATGAAAAAAAATAATAATAATTATATTGAAAAGGCAGCTGATTTCATCTGTTGACTGGATAAACAAAACATATTAAAACCTTTTGTCAATAGGGGGAGCTGTTAGCATTATTTTTTTTTTTACATTTCCAAATTAAACTGCCTCGTACTCAATTCTTGATCGTACAATATGCATATTATTGTTATTATTGGATAGAAAACAGTCTATAGTTTCTATAGGAGTTGAAATTTTGTCTCTGAGTGGTACAGAACAATTTCTACAGCACTTTTCATGACAGGGTTCAGATTTCAGAAATTTTTACCTCTGATCTGGGGTCTGTTTATAAGGCCACAGTGAATGCTATGAAGAAACCGACACTACCTACGTCTTCCTCTGGGTGTCTGTACGTCATCACGTTTTCAATGAAGTCTATGGGACGTTCACAGCCATTATAAATGACAAAAATGTACAGAGACCCCTCTTTCTCAACGTGCGCCTCAAGCGTGAAGGCCATCGGACCTGCCTCGTTCCAAATCGTTTTCTAACCAGCAGTATTTCTCCGGTCATGTTTTCAGTCGTTATAGTTGTTAAAAACATCATAATGTAGTGAATTTTAACCGTTTTATATCAATTTATATCCGTTTAGTGCGATTTTGAGGAATTTCTTTGTCGTGCACTCTGAAAGTTTGGACACGCTTTAGGGTGTCGGTCGTTGGTGATGGACATTTCGAAGGACAGAGGACATCTATCGACCAAAAGACGTTTATAACATAGAAAGGATACATTGCCCAAGAATATGATGGAAGATCAGCTCAAAGTAAGCAATATTTAATATGATAAACCGTGTTTCTGTCGAAATATTTTAAACGCATACATCGCCATTTTGTTTGGTATAGCTTCACTTGGCCAACCCTGTATTGAAAAGTAAGGATAATTTAAAAAATGTAAATCAGCGGTTGCATTAAGAACTAATTTGTCTTTCGATTCCTGTCAACCCTGTATTTTTTAGTCAAGTATATGATTAGCTTTTAATTAAACTAGATCACTCTGATAGATGACGTCAGACATATTGAGGCTTGATTTCCTAGTATTTTCATTGTGTAACCACGGTTTTGTATGGCTAAATATGCACCTTTTCGAACAAACTGTATATGTATGTTGTAAAATGATGTTACAGGAGTGTCATCGGAAGAATTCTGAGAAGGTTAGTGAAAAAATTAATATCTTTTGGCGGTGATTACGTTATAGCGCTCTTTGGCTGGAATCGATGCTCTGGTAACGTTTTCACATGTGGTACGCTAACTTATCGATTTATTGTGTTTTCGCTGTAAAACGCTTAGAAAATCTGAAATATTGTCTGGAATCACAAGATCTGGGTCTTTCCATTGCTATGCTTTGTCTATTCTTATGAAATGTTTTATGATGAGTAAATTGGTCATACACGTTGCTCTATCTAGTAATTCTAGTCGATTTGCGATGGTCGGTGCAATTGTAAACTGTGATTTCTACCTGAAATATGCACTTTTTTCTAACAAAAACTATCCTATACCATGAATATGTTATCAGACTGTCATCTGAAGAGGTTTTTTCTTGGTTAGTGGATATCAATATCTTAGTTGAGCCGAATTGGTGATAGCACCTGAAGGAGTAAGAAACTGATGGAGTTAGAATAGTGGTGTATTTTGCTAACGTGTTTAGCTAATAGATTTACATATTTTGTCTTCCCTGTAAAACATTTTAAAAATCTGAAATGGTGGCTTTATTCACAAGATCTGTATCTCATCTGGTGTCTTGGACTTGTGATTTAATGATATTTAGATGCTACTATCTACTTCTGAAGCTATGCTATCTATGCTAATCAGTGTGTGGGGGGTGCTCCCGGATCCGGGTTTCTGAGGCAGTAAAAGTTAAGCCATATCTGAATGGCATTAGAAGTTTAAAAAAATATTTAAAAATCTGAAAAAAGTATTTAGGGTTCAAATCTTTGCTATGGTGTTGTGTTTGTTGTTTCACACATAAAAAATAACACATCATGGAATAAGGAGTGACTGCTGGGTATGATATTGTAGGTGACATGGAAATACACCAGTGGAGGAATTATGATCCAATAGGAGATGAAAGAAGTACAATGTCATCAGGCACCAGAGTGAAATGAGCAAAAAAGTTTGAAATAGAAAGTAAAAGTAAATGCCATTGATTATTGATATGTTTTAACGAGGATACTGATGAATAAATAACATTAAAGATTGTTTATAGTTATAACAAATATCTATATGCCTCAAGCTATATCATGGATGGTCAGTCCTTGCATCAATAGCTCCGTCTATGAATTTGAGAGTGGTAACATTTCTCCAGCCCAGTAGCTTTTTTACCAAAACAGGGACATGGAAGACCTCTTATTGTTTCTACTGCTTCATATTGTAACCAGCAGTATGCTGTCTATGTTAGTGCAGTATAATGAAAAGACTGGCCCCTACTACCCTGACCAAGGGCTTTTGGTCTTGCTGGCAAAGGCTAATTCTCTGTCAGTTAGACCAAAGGACTGAAAGCTCTAGTTGAAAGACTAGGAAACACTTACATACACCCATGTTACAATTTAATATTTCAAATATCATTGCTGTTGTTGTTGTAGGAAGACACCTCATAACGGCTAACATCAGGGGTACCCTTGTGTCATGAACAGGGTATGAAAAGGAGGTCCTCAGCCCTGGTGACGGAGGCTGCTGCTGCTACAGGACTACATGTGTCCGTAGTTAAGGTATGAAATAGAGGAAAGAGGTGGGTGGGGAGTGAGAGGGAGGTGGAATTAGGGACATGTTGTCACGTCTGCTCCTGCTCCTCCCCTCCTACATCGCCAGAGTACTAACCACCGGTCCTGGGATTCATCATTACGCTCACCTGTTAATCATTATGATTCACACCTGGACTCCATTACCTTCCTCATCTCCTCCCCTTTATATGTCACTCTCCCATGTTCACTCACCAGTTGGTATTGTTCTTGGTAATCGGCGTTCTGCCTTATGTTAGTGTCATGTTCTTGGTTTTGTTGTTTTATTAAAATGTTTAACCTGCTTCCGACTCACTGTCCCATCATTACACATGTGACTACAGGGATGGTGGATTTTGAGGGGTCAGTGACAAAAGGGAATTGGGGGGACAAATTGATTTATGGGAGAGTGGGGAAAGAAATAGGCTCCGTTCCGATACCCTGCATCCAGAAGTGTTCACACTTTGACCTCATGCATTTAAAAGCATTGGATTGGTACAAGCATAATATGGAGACATTCCACCACAGCACAAGACCACTGGACGACCCCAGGCCAAGTGTTTGCTTTCCTAACCCCCTGTTTTATTTGAATATGGTGAAAAAAGAATAAACAATTCACCACCTAAAACACTGCAGATGAGGCAGAATCAGGCAACAGTGTAAAATCATGTTTAATTACAAATTTAAAAAAATGTATTTGTCACATGCGCCGAATATAACAGGTGTAGACCTTACAGTGAAATGCTCACTGTAAACTGCATTTTATTAACACAGAAGTTAAACAGTGTTATGCTTGAATGTTTTTAGTTGAGTTACATCTAATGACAATGCTTTCCTATCAAATGACAGAACCGGATTGGTAACTATGGGCATTCCCTTAATGCCTCCTGCAACACCCGGCGCCGCAAAGCTGCTGGTTATAAGCGCAGTGTGTCTGCCTGTAACTTGTTTTGCTCAGAGGTGCTGAAGGGAAAAGGTATGTATTCTCAGATTAATGTGTATCCCAACATAGAAAATGTAGTCCTACATTCAGACGTGAAATGTTTAGAATAATTTTAATCTCTCCATTTATAATGAGTCTTTCCACAGTATTCCTTTTTTAGTCAGAAAAATAAGATATATTCCTCATTTCAAATAAGACTGTTTCCTGCTGGATTCTTTTTTTGAAGGGTTTTTAAAGTAAAAGTATTATTTAAAATGATATTAACTGCCCAACGACATCTTATTTTAATTTTTTCCCGATACACCAATAATAATCGTAATAATAATTCATTTTAATTTAGCGGACGCCTTTCAGGACACTCAAGGACATCTTACATTAAAAGGAGGCCTACATAAAGTGAAGTGTGATACATGAAGTCATAAAATCAAGTGCATCAATCAACAGTGGAATATAACATCTAAATAATCTAAAATCAAAGGACCAGACAAAACAGGACAGATCAAAAGAGAAGGGAGGGGTTGGGAAGAGGATACACACCCGGTTTAGGGTAAGGGTTTGGTTTAAGGTGGTAGGGTTGGTTTAGGGTAAGGGTTTGGTTTAAGGTGGTAGGGTTGGTTTAGGGTCAGGGTTTGGTTTAAGGTGGTAGGGTTGGTTTAGGGTAAGGGTTTGGTTTAAGGTGGTAGGGTTGGTTTAGGGTAAGGGTTTGGTTTAAGGTGGTAGGGTTGGTTTAGGGTAAGGGTTTGGTTTAAGGTGGTAGGCTACCCAGTTTAGGGTAAGGGTTTGGTTTAAGGTGGTAGGGTTGGTTTAGGGTAAGGGTTTGGTTTAAGGTGGTAGGGTTGGTTTAGGGTAAGGGTTTGGTTTAAGGTGGTAGGCTACCCAGTTTAGGGTAAGGGTTTGGTTTAAGGTGGTAGGGTTGGTTTAGGGTAAGGGTTTGGTTTAAGGTGGTAGGGTTGGTTTAGGGTAAGGGTTTGGTTTAAGGTGGTAGGCTACCCGGTTTAGGGTAAGGGTTTGGTTTAAGGTGGTAGGGTTGGTTTAGGGTAAGTGTTTGGTTTAAGGTGGTAGGGTTGGGAATAGGAACTGAAGGCCCGGGCACCCATGGTGGAGAGGTGGAATGGGGGGAGACAAGGAGACCAGCAGAGGAGGAGGGGAGAGAGCAGGAGAGGGCATAGACTGGGAGAAGATCAGAGAGGTAGGTGGGTGCCAGGTTGTGGAGGGCTTTGTAGGTGAGGAGGAGTGTTTTAAAGTTGATACAGGATTGCACAGGGAGCCAAAGTAGATTGATGAGGATTGATTTGTTGTGTTCAGTTGATCTGGTGTGGATTCTGGCAGCAGAGTTCAGAACCAGTTGAAGTCTATTGATGAGTTTGGTGGGGATCCGATGAGGAGAGTGTTACAGTGGTACTGGGTCAGGAAGTAACAAAAGCATGGATGAGGGTTTCGGTGCTGGAGTGTGACTGTGAGCGGCGGAGCCTGGAGATATTGCGGAGGTGGAAGAATGCTGTCTGGGTGCTGGTTTTATGTGGGGTTCGATAGAGAGGGAACTATCCAGCGGGACACCGAGGCTTTTGACTTGTGTTTACAGAGGGTTTCCCAGTCCATCTATGGTGATGCTTGGAGAGAGTGGATTTGGAGCCGATGGGCATGACCTCTGTCTTGTTGCTGTTGAGTTTGAGGAGGTTCATGCTCATCCAGCTCTGGATGTCTTGAAGGCAGCTGATGAGGAGGAGGGAGGGAGGGGAGTGGTGGGTTGGGTGGAGAGGTAGAGCTGGGTGTCATCAGCATAGCAGTGGAAGTGAACTTTGATGTCAAATGATCTTGCCCAGGGGTAGGAGGTGTATGGATTCTTCTGACAATAAGCATTCATGGTTGAGGAAGGTTTTTAAACACTACTGAGTAATTAACATGAATGAGGTCCATGGTTTGAATCATAAGTGAAATGTATTTCTTAAAACTATGCGGTTCACTACAAACCACATATCAATCCATAATCATTCAGCAGCTGAGAGATGGATGCCTATTTAAGTATTAATGACAGTGTATCTAGTCACACTACATCAAGCTGCCCTCAAACCTATAGAACTAGTACACAGTAATAAATTCAGTACCAACATTGTTCTGAAACATGTTGGCTGGAGTTGTGCTGTTCTCCAACAACCAATTCCACTAGACTGTAATTACATAGCAGTTACATAGCAGCTAATATGTAAGTACAAAGTACCATGTTTCCTAATTTACAAAGTACCATGTTTCCTAATTTACAAAGTACCATGTTTCCTCATTTACAAAGTACCATGTTTCCTAATTTGTTTCCATGTGAACAGTAAGAAAGCATTTTCATCCAGCCCGGCACTATCACACCTGATACAGCCTAATGCAGTTAGTTGTATCTGCCTGAGAAAGATTTCAAATAGACAGCAGATTTATTTTCTGAAGCACCAATATCTTTCAGCACCAATATTACAGTCACATCTCTATAATCATCATTGGAGCGCTCTGCAATAATATCACCCAATCTTCAGGTCTAACGCTCATACAATGATCCTATCACCAACATGTACTTATTAGCTTTCACTTTAAAATAGAAACAACAATACATACAAAGGTCATAGGTTTAGGGAGACGTGCCCAGGGAGAAGGAGAGCTGATCCTGGCTGGAGGTCATACTTTTGCCATATTTACGATTCAACTAGCAGGCAGCCATTACTGGAAATGTGGTCTAAGGCACCTTCAGTTCTCTTGTTCTCTCAAGGCACGCCAACCTTTACAAATTTGCACCAATATTACAGAGTCACATAACGAGACGCACCTGGATGCAATCACAGTTAGGTGACGCATGTCACACCAATAAAACAGTCGACTTGGGTATTCTGTGATGTTGATATTAGAGAACAATTTAAAAGTGAATTGTTTTATTACACATGCAGTCTTCATTACATAAAGCATATTTGGAAAGAGGTTAAGCTACACATGACTAAGTCGCATGACTTAGTCACTTAAAAGTGTCTGCTTAATGGCGTATATTATTATATATTGTTAGATAATATTATATGTGGAATATAATATATTATTAATATTGATACAGTCATGGGTCATGTGTGTTTATAACCTACTGTATCTGGCTTGTTAGTCAGTTGAATATCTGGTTAAATAGTGAAACAACATGGTGTGCTTAGCTCTGTCACGGTAGAACTTAGCCCGTGGAGCTGGAGCAAGAGCGCCCGCTGTTTTGTACCACCACATCTGTACAATAAATCTGAGATTCATTCCAGTTTTTATACGTTTTTGTTTGCTATTTTGGGGGGCTGCACCGCTAAAAACAACGTCTCCTATGGAGCCTGGTGCAAGGGATGATGAGAAGGCCATTGGTAGAGGAGTGCAGTGAGCAGGTGGGAAAGTAGGGGTGCAGGAGGTCAGTAAGGTATGAGGGTGCCAGTCTGTTGAGTGTTTTGTAGGTGAGCAAAGCAGTTTGAAGGGGATCCTGTATTGCAAGTCAATAGCTGACGACACTTTCACCACCACAACATCCTGTGTTATAGTTGACACTTACAATATTGTCATCTCAGATGACCTGACAACCCTCAGTAGCAGGTGGGGGAGTTTATGTGAGATGGAGAGGAGGAAATTCCAGAAGATGGCTGAGGATCTCAGGGAGTCCAGGGTTAAAGGACAGATGGCTGAGGAGCTCAGGAAGTCCAGAGATAAAGAACAGATGGCTGAGGAGCTCAGGGAGTCCAGGGATAAAGGACAGATGGCTGAGGAGCTCAGGGAGTCCAGGGATAAAGGACAGATGGCTGAGGAGCTCAGGGAGTCCAGAGATAAAGAACAGATGGCTGAGGAGCTCAGGGAGTCCAGGGATAAAAAACAGATGGCCGAGGAGCTCAGGGAGTCCAGGGATAAAGGACAGATGGCCGAGGAGCTCAGGGAGTCCAGGGATAAAAAACAGATGGCTGAATAGCTCAGGGAGTCCAGGTATAAAGGACAGATGGCTGAGGAGCTCAGGGAGTCCAGGGATGAAGGACATTTGACTGAAGACGTTAGGGTAAGAATAGTTGATGACCACATAAAGTAATTTAAAGCCCAGGCCAGAGTAACAGTCGTTTGGATGGCAGCATAGCACTATATTTTAGCTAACACTTTTTAGGAACTAATTTGTAGTTTATATGTGTTTCATAGGTAGTTTATTAGACTCTTATTAGGTATTACTTCAGTTAGATTTCAGCAGCCCTCCAGTTGTTTGAACCAGCGACCTTTGCAGCTATTGGCTCTTACTGAAAAGCTGCAAATTAGTGCCTGATAAGTGAGGGCTTAAATAAAGTGTTACTGGTTTAGAACCTCACACATGGTAAGATAAGTATGAAAGAAGAGAAGAGGTTTTAATATAGGTTCAGAGATGACTTAGACAGAATGATTACTGTATGTGTTACAGAAAATGTAATTAGTCATTTGTTTTCAGTATAGAAAGTGTACAATTTACTATATCTTATAAAATACATGTAATGTTTGGTTCCTCCTTATGTAGTTTAATGAATGTTCTTATTAAGTTGTCTGATTCATAGGATCTGGGGGTGGAGGCTGTTGTCCACATCTTGAGGAAACATGGAGAACAAAAGGAGGTGCAGCACCTGGCCACCAGTGAAGCGCAACAGGTTGTCATGCCAACGGGAGTTGTCAGAGAATTTGGCCTTTCCTTTGCAGGTAAATTATTATTGTAAAACAGACAATGTGCTTGCTGTGTTTCTTGTTTTCTTAAACATATTTTCCACAAATAATTATAATAATAATAATGATGATAATAATAATAATTATGATAATGAATTGGGTGCTTATACTTATCCTATATTATGTCAGGTGTCATTCTGCACCATGTTATTTTAATTGTTCACCGGTGTAAACACAACAGGACCAGATCTAAATGAATTAAAATGTTAAAATGTTGAAGACGTCTTCAGTTCTAAATTTAGTGTATTTATTTTAAAGTGATTTCCTTTCTCACAATTGCAAACAGCAGATGCATTTAGTCACATCGATAGATTACAGATACATTTAGCCACATCAATAGATTACAGATACATTTAGTCACATCAATAGATTACAGATACATTTAGTCACATCAATAGACTACAGATACATTTAGTCACATCAATAGATTACAGATAAATTTAGTTACATCAATAGATTACAGATACATTTAGTCACATCAATAGATTACAGATACATTTAGTCACATCAATAGATTACAGATACATTTAGTCACATCAATAGATTACAGATACATTTAGTCACATCAATAGATTACAGCCAAAATGTAATTATATTGTTTAGTGTTACCTGTAATGTAGTATGTAACATTTTATGTTTGATATATACAGTATGTCTGTTATCCATGCCAAGGTCTCTCTGTCTTCCCTGTTAGATGAATGTGGTGGAAAAGGTCGCTTCCCCTAACGCTCTTTTGAGGAGGGGACCATCGTCATTAGATGTCTGGGGCTGGAGTTAAACATCAAGCGACCATCATCTTTTGGAAGGAAACTGTCCCATCCTGATCTGTTTCACCTGTCTTTGTGATTGTCTCCACCCCCCACCAGGTGTCTCCCATCTTCCTCCATTATCCCCTGTGTATTTAAGCCTGCGGTTTTTGTTTGTCTATTACCAGTTCTTCTTGTCCTGTCAGATCCTACCAGCGTGTTCTCGTGGTTCCTGTGCGCTAGTTTTTGTTTTCCCTAGTCTTCCCAGTTCTGTCCTTTCTGCGTGTCCTTTCCTGACCCTGATTCTGCCTTCCGTCCTTTACCTGCCTGACTCTGACTTGGATTACGACTCTTTGCCTGCCTTGACTGACTTTTTGCCTGCCCCTTGTACTATAATAAACTCTGAGACTCGTGCTATCCACCTCCTGTGTCTGCATCTGGGTCTTAGCCTGAGCTGGAAGACATACTGGCAAAGGCAGGGGACTTTAAATTTGAAATTAGTAGGTGTAAATTATATCTTTGTCTCATTCTATCTCGTTATTGCACCATTTTCAAATGAAATTATTTCTTGAGATAACTGAATAGATATCATAGGCCAGCCCCTGAAATGACTCTTAACAACTGTATGGAAGAGGTTTTATTGTGTAAAAAATAAGTAAGGGAAGCGCTGCACAATAACAGATTTTTGTAGATAGAAGTTGCTCTTTTGGTAAACCGGTTAATGTCTCTCTCCCTCTCTGATCATGTGTAGAATAATGCCTTATTAATTGCAGTTCATATCCTGTCATTTTGCCTTGTTATTCAATATTCACCTTTGATATTCATCTTCCAGATCTTTCTTAACAGCCTGTTAGTGGAACTTAACAATTGTCCTTTTGCTCCAGTCCCCCCCAGACGTGATGAGGGTCAGCCAGGCCACAATGGACCTCCAGTCCCCTCCAGATATGGCAAGGGCCAGCCTGGCCCCAGTGGACCTCCAGTGCCCCCTAGACGTGGTGAGGAACAGTCTGGCCTTAGCAGACCTCCGGGACCCCCCAGACCCCTTGTTGCATCCACACCTGATCAGCCGGTGGGTCTACATTCTCCCCAATCATTTGAAGGTCATTTCAAAGTCTGTCCAAAAACACGCTTCTGCAACCACATTACAACTAGAGAAGACCCTGTAGCAACAAGAAAAACAGGGTTGTTGACACAAATGTTCAGTCGACTAATTACATTTCACCTACATTACTGTAGGGGAGGTGTTGTGGGGGCTGTGCTACAAAGTAGTAGCACCTACCTTTTGTGAATGCAGGGGAAAGGCTATGGGCCATATACAGTAACTGCTATGATGTATAAAAAGCAATTTCACATTCTTTGTTTCAGACCTTTGTGGTTTCTTCTGGGTATCCTGCCGTGGAGACTTTTCTGGTGGGTCCACTTCTCTTCGCTCCACTGAAAGGCCATATATTTCCTCATCATCCTGGCTGGTTCAGCTAGTAGTCCACTACACCTGTCACTAGTATAAACAACCCTGAACCATTACAGATGTTTGTATTCAAGACCAAACCTTGACTGAAGTAGCCCACAGCCTCCGAATCTCCAAGAAGAACGCAATTTGCTAATGTCCAGCTGAACACATTCCTAGCTGTATTTTGTGTAACCAAGGAATTTATATGTTCCTTTTTAGCTATGTTGTCCTTTATGACATTTTTCAGCAGTTTATACTTCATTATTGGCCCTTTTTTACCAAGCTCCTTGACTGAGAACACTAACTGTATTACAGCAACAAACTGAGGACCATTTGCATGCATGGAAAGGTGAAGGGTAGAATGGGCCAAAATGAAGTGTACAAAAATCAACATGTCTTCTCTTGTGTTTTTTGGGGGTAGGGGCTGCATGTCTTGCCTGGACCCCCCGGCCCCCCAGGTCCTGCACTTGCTGGGTCAGTGGGACCAATCACTGACACTCTTGCCCAGGCCACGCTTGTGTCAGATGTGAGCCCTAAAAATGTGGTTGTTTGCCTTGTTTTTGATGGTGGGTAATTGAGTCACAAAAATATCTTGAAATTAAGTGTCCAGTATATTGAAATGAAATGCTTCCATCTCATGAGAATAATCTGTTTATGTGAGACAGAAAGATGAAAGTCAAATTAATTGCTTTGTGTATGTAGGCCACATGTTATCACGTGCATGTGATGGTATTTAACTGCATGGCAGTACATGTTAGTATTTTAGTTAATTTCATGACTATACATTAAATATGCAGTTGGTTATAATGAGTCCTAATACATACATTTGTGTTACAGATATCCCCAGACACCCTGGTGACATTGGACATCTCCAACTTTATGAACATTTTAAATAAACAAAAATCGTCCCATTTGTTGTTTGTATTTTGGTCATTAATATAGGGTTAACAGACAAGTTCCCTTTTCACTTGCCTCCTCCTTTTGTGCAGTAATGCCGCAATCAGTGGATTTTATGTACAGTTGAAGTCGGAAGTTTACATACACTTAGGTTGGAGTCATTAAAACTCGTTTTTCAACCACTCCACAAATTTCTTGTTAACAAACAATAGTTTTGGCAAGTCGGTTAGGACATCTAATTTTTCCAACAATTGTTTACAGACAGATTATTTAACTTATAATTCACAGTATCACAATTCCAGTGGGTCAGAAGTTTACATACACTACATACACTGTGCCTTTCAACAGCTTGGAAAATTCCAGAAAATGATGTCATGGCTTTAGAAGCTTCTGATAGGCTAATTGATATCATTTGAGTCAATTGGAGGTGTACCTGTGGCTGTATTTCAAGGCCTACCTTCAAACTCAGTGCCTCTTTGCTTGACATCATGGGAAAATCAAAAGAAATCAGCCAAGACCTCAGAAAAAAAATTGTAGACCTCCACAAGTCTGGATCATCCTTGGGAGCAATTTCCAAACGCCTGAAGGTACCACATTAATCTGTACAAACAATGGTACACAAGTATAAACACCATGGGACCACGCAGCCGTCATACTGCTCAGGAAGGAGATGCGTTCTGTCTCCTAGAGATGAACATACTTTGGTGCGAAGAGTGCAAATCAATCCCAGAACAACAACAAAGGACCCTGTGAAGATGCTGGAGGAAACGGGTACAAAGTATCTATATCCACAGTAAAACGAGTCCTATATCGACATAACCTGAATGGCTGCTCAGCAAGGAAGAAGCCGCTGCTTCAAAACCGCATAAAAAAGCCAGACTACGGTTTTCAACTGCACATGGGTACACAGATTGTACTTTTTGGAGAAATGTCCTCTGGTCTGATGAAACAAAAATAGAACTGTTTGGCCATAATGACCATCCGTTTTGTTTGGAGGGAAAAGGGGGAGGCTTGCAAGCCGAAGAACACCATCCCAACCGTGAAGCACGGGGGTGGCAGCATCATGTTGTGGGGGTGCTTTGCTGCAGGAGGGACTGGTGCACTGTCACGTCCTGACCATAGTGCTTATGTGTTTTGCTTGTTTTAGTGTTGGTCAGGACATGAGCTGGGTGGGCATTCTATGTTGTGTGTCTAGTTTGTCTGTTTCTGTGTTCAGCCTAATATGGTTCTCAATCAGAGGCAGCTGTCAATCGCTGTCCCTGATTGAGAATCATATATAGGTGGCTTGTTTTGTGTTGGGATTTTGTGGGTGGTTGTTTCCTGTGTCAGTGCTTGTGCCACACGGGACTGTGACGGTTAGTTTGTTTGTTATTTTGTATTGTGTATAGTTTCGTGTATATTAAATCATGGAAACTTACCACGCTGCACATTGGTCCTCCGATCCTTCTCGCCTCTCCTCGTCCGAGGAGGAGGAAGAGCTAGACTGCCGTTACATGCACTTCACAAAATAGATGGCATCATGAGGTAGGAAAGTGATGTGGATATATTGACGCAACATCTCAAGACATTAGTCAGGAAGTTAAAGCTTGGTCACAAATGGGTCTTCCAAATGGACAATGACCCCAAGCATACTTCCAAAGTTGTGGCAAAATGGTTTAAGGACAACAAAGTCAAGGTATTGGAGTGGCCATCACAAAGCGCTGACCTCAATAGAAAATTTGTGGGCAGAACTGAAAAAGCATGTGCGAGCAAGGAGACCTACAAACCTGACTAAGCTACACCAACTCTGTCAAGAGGAATGGGCCAAAATTCACCCAACTTATTGTGGGAAGCTTGTGGAAGGCTACCTGAAACGTTTGACCCACGTTTAACAATTTAAAGGCAATGCTACCAAATACTAATTGAGTGTATGTAAACTTCTGACTCACTGGGAATGTGATGAAAGAAATAAAAGCTGAAATAAAGCATTCTCTCTACTATTATTCTGAAATGTTACATTCTTGAAATAAAGTTATGATCCTAACTGACCTAAGACAGGGAATTTTTACTAGGATTAAATGTCAGGAATTGTGAAAAACTGAGTTGAAATGTATTTGGCTAAGGTGTATGTAAACTTCCGACTTCAACTGTATATACAACCTTTCTCTAAAAAGTTAATGTTAAAACTATTTTTGGTGAAAACTGCTATTCAAATGTTAAAGTTGAATAAAAGATCTTGAATAAAAAAGGTGAATTACTTGCACGTGGCTGCATCTTGAATGCAATGTCATACATGAAGATGAGCTAGATGTTCTTGCCTCTCATCCTCTCCTTTATCTCTCTCAGTAGGTTCACTACATTTGACAAACTACAGAAGAGATACATCATTATTTGCTAACTAAATCAATCAATCAATCAATCACAACAACAACAAAAAATCCTTAATGCTGCATCCCATCTTTCACCCTTTGTCATGTTCAAGAAGTGAAGCGGGTGGTCATGCTCTCAGGAAAGCCCCAACACGACTGTCTCATCCAATTGAGTTGTTTTGGGTTTGGACCTGATGGCGTTGACAACTTGAAATCCATGGCAACCGTAAACATTTAAAAAATATATATAAAGTACAGTACAGGTATAACATACTGAGCAGTTGTCTGAAGCAGATCACACACAGTGGTACCAGGTTCAGTGCCTAAATGAATATTACATGAGACAACCAATAATATTACATTCAACACACACAATACCAACATATTGTCTCCAACATTAAGACCACTGAGTCAAACAGATGAAGTGGAGGGACAACTGCATGATTTAAATATGAATTAGTGGCAAGGTTTGAAATCATGAGTTCAAATAATTCTAGATTCTGTTCACATTCCCTTCCAGTTGTGCATAAGGTAACAATGGAAGGTATCCTTAAAATGCAGTGCATATTACATTCAACCATAATGTTATCACTTTACCCCTGTTGGTGATATGGGCTTACAAACTAATCAATCCACATCAGCTTGGTTTGCAAAGTACTTTTCCTTATGTTTTGGTGGCTCATAACTTGACCCAGACTACTTTTTCCAAGGCAAAGCAAAAAGCCCACCTGCTGCTACCACCACTGTTCCATTGTCCTGTAAAGAGATGTCAAATATACTTGGATACAACTTTAGAGTTTTTGGACCCCAGGAAGAGTAGCTTTAACAGATCATGGGGATCCCAATAAACAAATAAAATTAAAGACTAAAAGTCTGTTAGTCGGTACAATTGTTTGACAAAAATGTAAAGGAGATGTTTCTAACAGATCATTTGTGTTCCTAAAATAGTGAGACATCACAATTGATAGCTTATGCTTTGTTTTTTGGAGGTGATTAAAAATGAAATAGGCCCAAAAGATACAACAAACCTTGGGACAGAGCGGGCACTGGGATCCATCTGCCTTTTCTGGGGCCAGACAGTGCAACATATCAAGGAAAATGTAATGACAGGCATATGGTCCTCAGTGAAACACCACTCTCAAGCTGCAGGCTGCAGGCTGGTTATCACCTTGAGTAGTGAGCAGACCACTGCAGTCTGAGGCTGGTGGGCTGTGCAAGGCCAGAGCATGTACCTGACCAATGACACTGCTTCCTGCTCATGTACCTGACCAATGACACTGATCCTAGCTCATAACAAAGTCACAAATAAATTGTATAATAGTTAGTCTGTGATGCACAATCCGCAGTCTGGAATTCAGTTTCTCCATCATTCGGGGTCAACAACGTAGAAAACTTAAAAGAAAACTTTTAGGTTTGGTGAAGTTTAGGTTTGGTGAAAAATGTATTGGAAATAACGTTACCTCTGGGTGCATTATAATTAACATTGTCCCAGCCATAACAACCCATAGGGCAGAAGCCTATCTCCTGTTTCAGTAGCGTGTGGCAACTTGATACACAAGTATACCCCCTGGACAGGACGATAGTCTATCACAATGCCTAACCCTGAATCGATCTGCTTAATGCGGAGTGCAAACCAGAGATGTATTAGGCTCCGCTTTTTAGAGTCTTTGGTTTGACTAAACTGGGGATGTAACCCAACCTTCCAATCTCAGGGCCGACACTAACCCCAAGGCCACTGAGTTGATGGTTGCATTATGCTTTAAATAAACAACATCCGCTGCAGATTCTCAGCTGTTGTAACTCAAAACTGAGGTTTTAGGTTTTCTCCTTTAATGATTTAACCTTGAAACTAGTTGCTTGAGGACAAACAATTACCGAAACTGTCTTGCTCACTTTTAATATCTGCAAAACCATGCCTTCTGAGTTGCAAAGGGCTGGCCAACCACATCATTTGTTTTTAAAAGTCTCCCATGACATCAAAAACTATCCCCTTGACTGTATCCAGTAATAGTTTCTTATTGTTCTAGTTATGATATCATAACACAGTTACTCTACTACAATGAAGGCATAAGCCATAATCAAGGGGTATACACTGAGTATACCAAACATTAGGAACACCTTCAAATATTGAGTTGCAACCCCTCCCCCCCTTTTGCCCTCAGAACAGCCTCAATTCATCAGGGCATTGACTCTACAAGGTGTCGAAAGCGTTCCACAGGGATACTGGCCCATGTTGACTCCAATTCTTCCCACAGTTGAATCAAGTTGGCTGGATATCCTTTGGGTGATGGACAATTCTTGATACACACAGGAAACTGTTGAGCATGAAAAACCCAGTAGCGTTGCAGTTCTTGACACAAACTGGTGCGCCAGACACCTACTACCATACCCTGTTCAAAGGAGCTTAAATATTTTGTCTTGCCCATTCACCCTCTGAATGGAACACATACAAAATTCATGTCTCAATTGTTCCAAAGCTTAAAAAATGTTATTTAACCTGTCTCCTCCCCTTCATTTACACTGATTGAAGTGGATTTAACATGTGACATCGATAAGGGATCATATACTTCATCTGGATTCATCTGGTCAGTCTATGTCATGGAAAGAATGTTTTTATTCTTGATGTTTTGTACACTCAGTGTATGTCATTGGAAAATGCAAACACAATTGCCTTGAACTTGTTGAACAATAACATTTTGAAAAACAATAGAAATGTTGTGTAGAGATGAATTTGAAAGGTTTTTGTTAACTGTAAAATATTATGAAAAAAATGCATTTTTTCTTTCCAAAGTCATCAAATACCCCCAGAAGTCTACTGTGGTAGAGTGAATGCCATCTCTCTGACTCCAGTGCCATTCAAAAGCAAATGGAAGGGTCCTTTTAAAATGACCAAGAGTTTTGGTTATGAGTTTGGGCTTGGTTTCAATGATTTAGCCATGGCTAAAAAGCACAACCTGGTGAAAATAAGTCAGCTGTGGGTGGAAATATGTCTCAGATAGACAGGGAGACAGAGAGAGAAAGAGAGCAAATACATTTAGTTGATCAGTTTAAGTATAACTGCAAATAGTACAAATGCTTGGTTTTAAGGTAATTGTTTGTAGGATAAACCTTTGCGAAGGCCTCAGACGCTGACCATTTAACTTATGTTTGAGAAATTTGTTTCTTTGTCAGTTGGGAATATGATGAAACATTGTAAATGATAATTACCTTCCAGTTCTCCAGGTAGTGCACAATGTTTTTGTCTTTATGGGTGGCCACCACACAGTCAGAGCAAAATATTTTCTCAACCCCACAGTCACTGCACCGCCATATTATCTCTGGCTGGATCCCACACAAGGAGCAGATGGATTTTACTCGGGGGGCCATGTTCTCCACAAGGATGTTGTGCAGCTCCTCCCTCATCTCTCTCCATGCAGCCACTGTTTCCCCTTTCCTCCTCTGAGCACTGGTAGTCTGGGTATCACTTGTAGCCGGACTATGGTCCTCCCTTTGGGCCTGAGGAGGTTCTGAGCCAGAGGTGCAGCACTGAGGGACAATGTGCCTCTTTGGCCTCAGAGCCATGCCTCTCAATGGAATTTCCTTTGCCAGGATAAAGTTTTTTTATTTTCCCATATTTGGGCATTATTGCATAGTTATGAAATAAAGACAGTTATGAAGAATCAGATAAAATACATATAGCTGATCACAAATTCAAGGAAGGCAAGAAACCAGCAAATTCCTGTCCACTTTAAAATAATACTTTCAAAAGGTATTCACCATATGTCTCTGATGTTTCACAAATCCTTTGACAAGGATTATGCAACATTAGGGTGTATTCAATTGAAATCCCCACATCCAGTAGGTGGCAGCAACACACCTTTTTGGGGGTGTAGTCCGCCATTAAAACCACACCGAAGAAGGAGAAAAACCAAGCGAAAGCGAAAGTGGTTTACTGGTACATTAATCTGTGCAATAGAAACTCCAATTTTCGTTGCAAAAAAAAACTATAATAAATTGTACGATGTGTTGTTGTGTTGTTCTGAATCACCATTCAAAGGTAACGCATACCACACGTGGTGTGAATGATAAGATTATTTCCACCTTTTAATGGGGTGATTGTAGTCTAATCGGTGAGGAATGTTTTCTCAAAAGTCCCACTTTCTCAAAAGTGGGGTTACAAGTTTATAAACTTTCAAATAAAAAATTACATTCCCATTGTTCCCAACTGCAGTGTATGATATACCATTTTCTAGCTCTGAGTCTGCACTTTTATCCAATTTAAAAAACAAAATTTCAAATGTTGGTTAGGATTGGGTTAAGGGAATCTGATACTAGATATGTGGTTAGAGAAGGTAATTGCACTTTCATGAATGTTGTCAGACATATTTTGAAGTTACATGTAACTACTATGTATCTATGTACACTGAGTGTAAAAAAACATTAAGAACACCTGCTCTTTCCATGACAGACTGACCAGGTGAATCCAGGTGAAAGCTATGATCCCTTATTGATGTCTCTTGTTAAATTCACTTCAATCAGTGTAGATGAAGAGGAGGAGACAGGTTAAAGAAGGATTTTTAAGCCTTGAGACAATTAAGACGTGGATTGTGTATGTGTGCCATTCAGTGGGTGAGTGGGCAAGACAAAATATTTAAGTGCCTTTGAACAAGGTATGGTAGTAGGTGCCAGGTGCAGTGGTTAGAGTGTGTCAACAACTGCAACGCTGCTGGGTTTTTCATGCTCAACAGTTTCCCGAGTGCATCAAGAATGATCCATCACCCAAAGGATATCCAGCCAACTTGATACAACTGTGGAAAGCATTGGAGTCAACATGGGCCAGTCTCCCTGTGGAACGCTTTCGACACCTTGTAGAGTCCATGCCCCGACAAATTGAGGCTGTTCTGAGGGCAAAAGGGGTGCAACTCAATATTAAGAATGTTTATACACTCAGTTCCCAGCTAACACTGTCTTGTCCAAATATTTTTTTTCTTTCAAGCTGTGTACCTCTAGTTAAAACTCCATCCCCTGGATTACTATGTAATATGATGACATTATGTTTTGTGTATTAGTGGATTTTGAACCAGGTATTTCAATTACTACCTGTGTCTGTTCTTGTTAGTTTACACACATTGGGCTCATCCTTATCCTCTCTCAAATACAGGAAGTGAAGAAAAATGTGTAAACACCTGGGATGGTGAGTGTTTAAGGAATGAATCATCTGACAAAGGATATTTTAATATGAGACCGATTCAAATATTGACAAATTAAAACACTGTCTGTTTGAGAATGAATCTCTAGAGGAACTCAAAGGACTTGTGTTCATGAGCTTGTGTATATGTGGATGCAGATAATTGTGTGTTGTGTAATTAGGGGCTCTATTGTGTAATTAAAGATTGAACCCTGTCATTGCTTTCTATTGATTCTGATGGTATATGTGAGTATAAGACACAATTCAATTGGAATATAATCAGAAAATGTGATGTATTTATAGAAATTCCCTGGACGTACAGTATGTGTATTTATAGAGGCTCATGAGCTTCAAGGTCCTCGGTGTCCACATCCCTGGGTAGTCTCACACTTGCACAGTAGCGAAAAAGGCATGGAGGTGCCTATTCTCCCTCAGGAGGCTACAACAAATGGTATGGCCCCTTTGATCCTTAGGAACTTTTACAGCTGCTCCATCAAGAGCATCCTGGTTGGTTGTATCACCGTCTGGTATGGCAACTACACTGCCCTCGACCGGAAGGCCCTACAGAGGTTGGTGCGGATGGCCCAGCACCTCACTGGGGGTGAGCTCCCAGCCTTCCAGGACGTACATGACAGGCGGTGTCTGAGAAAGGCCCGAAAAATTGCAAAAGATTCCAGCCATCCGAGAAATGGACTGTTCTCAATGCTCCCATCCAGCAGATGATACAGGTGAATAAAGGCCCAGACCAACAGACTCCTAAACAGCTGTTATCCACTGGCCATAAGACTATTTCCACTAGTATATAACCACTAGAATTTATACAGTATATTACTGCTACCAATCACTTTTCCGTCCTGTTTACATGTATATCTGCCTAACATGCCCACACTGACACTCTTGCACACAATCACACTAACACCCACATACTTACAGTACACACACCCACCCACCACTTATGCTGCTGCCATACTGTTTACTTTTATTATTGTAATTTATACAGCTACCAGTCACTTTCTCCTAATCCCCCCCATATGTACATATCTACCTCAAACTACTCCAGTATCCCTGCACATTTGGTTTTAGCTTCCGCTCTTATTTCTAATTTCTTATTTCTTCATTATATATTATTTTTATTAGTTATACTTTTTTTATATTGAATACTGCGCTGTTTGGTTGAGCTTGCAAGTTATGCATTTAATTGTTCTTGTGCATGTGACAATAAAACTTGAATATTGTTTTAATTTTGTTTGTTTTGAGTTATATTTTGTTTAATTGTATCTTGCCTTGTATAGACAGCATAGGCTACTTTTCATTAATATTTTCTTATTGATGTTCCTACCATCACATCAGAGTTGTTAGGTTAATGTGTTGTCAGGAATGAGCAACAACTTTGAGCAAATGAAGACTATTTGTGATGGGATGTAATAAAGCCTTTGTTCATCTTCAGAACAGTTTTGAAGGAAACTAACAAGATTATGGAGATCAACAACTACCTGCTGGGAACCATGTCTGGTAGTGCTGCTGACTGCCAGTACTGGGAGAGACTGCTGGCTAAGGAGTGCAGGTCTGTTAGAGCTTGTCTCTGTGGGATTGAGTCCCGTTATACAGTTACATGGTGTTAATAAAATAATATATCAGGTTTATGGGCAAGGGGAGGGCCAGGGAGGGTGGAACTCAAAGCAAATACGTGGGAGATAAAGTAAGCACAGCACAACCATATAAACCAGTAACTTTGTAGTTAACATCTACTTAACGTTTTGGCCATAATGCTTATCTAGACTAGCCCTCTCCTGTATTGAACTTCATGGTCTGCTTCCAAGCCAAATTAATGCCTTCATGTCTCTGGGGTGTTTAAATGTATCTGGAAATAAACCAGTGTTTCAGCACTCTGACCGCCTTGTCTCATACAGTGACTGACCATCTCTTTGTGTCTCAGGCTGTACAAACTGAGGAACAAGCAGAGGATCTCAGTGTCTGCAGCCTCTAAGCTGCTGTGTAACATGATGCTGGGATACAGAGGCATGGGCCTCTCCATGGGCAGCATGATCGTTGGCTGGGACAACAAGGTACAGGGTGGGTGGAGTGGTGTGTATGTGTGTGTGTGTGTGTGTGTGTGTGTGTGTGTGTGTGTGTGTGTGTGTGTGTGTGTGTGTGTGTGTGTGTGTGTGTGTGTGTGTGTGTGTGTGTGTGTGTGTGTGTGTGTGTGTGTTTGTGTGTGCATATGTTTATTTGAAACCCTTGTTTTATAGATTACATTTTCATCCTGATGCTACCCAAGATGTTTGAGTACCATTGGAGTGTCTCCAGTTCACATGTCTGTTGATGAGTATTGATTTATTTGTGTCTTGCTGTCCAGGGCCCTGGTTTGTACTACGTGGACGATAACGCCACACGTCTCTCTGGTCGTATGTTCTCTACTGGTTGTGGTAGCAGCTATGCGTACGGAGTGGTGGACAGCGGCTACCGTGAGGACATGATGGTTGAGGAGGTGTACGAGTTGGGCCGCCGTGGCATCACCCACGCCACGCACAGAGACGCCTACTCTGGAGGAGTGGTCAACCGTGAGTGACCTTGTTCTGAACCTATACTCATTATATAACGATTCATTTGACTTGACTAAGTCAGTTCATGTGAGACCATGTGAATTATAGATATGTGCAGGATTGAGTTTGATGTATGTTGAGATATTGTTTGTTTGTTGTGTAAATTCCAGGTGTGAATTCCATTCAAGAGGTTATAACTAAATATACAATTATAATCTAATCTCATAAGGATTTATCCATATTAAAAATTATTCATATGCTGAATTCATAGAAAAATAAAATGTAAACAATACCTTTAAAATGTGTTTATGTGTAACTGTGTCTGTGTTTGTCCAGTGTACCACATCCAGGAGGACGGCTGGATAAAGGTGTGTAAGGAGGACGTATCAGAACTGATCCACCGCTACAGGAAGGGCATGTTCTGATCATAGATCAGTTTCCACATCCACACAGAAACCCTGTGTTCTCTCTCAACTGACCCCAGCACTGCTCCAAATAAAGACCGTTTTCAAACCGCATTCTCTGGCGTCTATTGTTTAACCTGAAGGTGTTACATGCCTAACAGTGTTTTTATACAGTATGATAATCTACCAGTTATTTACCAGTGCCAGTCATTGGAAAAGGTTTGTAGGATTGTTTAATACAATACAAAATTGTTGTAATATAAGGAAGTTTTACAGTGACGTGGTTTAAAATGGCACTTAAGGAATACATTTGCCATAAAACCTGAAGAAGCCTATTTCTACCATATTATGTTCATTTTCTCAAGTTGATATATGAGTCACTGTGGATATGAATAGTCTGTGCAGTAGTTACATGGGGAGTATACTGTAGGGTCCAGTATTTTATTATAAAAAGATCATTCAACCCTTATAGCAACTACATTGCATAAAATAGTATTCAGTATCAACAGTAGTCTCTCTTTTCTGCCTGGATGTTTTTTGATCAATAAATATCATTGATTCATAGGCCAGAGTTCACTCACCTGGTTTTCCAGGTCTGAATCAGTCCCTGATTAGAAGAGAATGATAACTAGCAGTGCTGTGGACCTCCAGACAAGCATGATTTATTCTAGTCTCTATCATATGATCATGTTCAGGACAAAAGAGACAGTGCAGAGATTATCACCCTTTTTTAAGAAGCATTTTATTCAAAGATTTACAGTTCATCATTTAGCAGAGACTCTTACATCCAGTGACTTAAAGGACCAATTAGGGTTAAGTGCCTTGCTCAAGGACACATCTTCAGATTTTTCACCTATTCAGCTGTGGGATTTGTACCAGCAACTTACCTTTTGTTTGCTGACCCAACACTCTTAAGTGCTAGGCTACCTGCCACACCATCAATTTCCATACAGGTCACCAAAATATATATTCCTTCTTAAGACCATATACAAATTATATTGTGTCAATTCAAATCCTTTGCTGTTTAGAACAAAATATCTTACTGAAAACATTATTAAAAGGTCCAGTATGACACTTTCATTCAAATTGTGGACTTTATTGACAAGTGTAAGAACAGTATTACAGAATACATGAATTTGGTCTCTAATTTGTCTTGTTTGGCTGCTTGATTATGTGGATCAGATTAAATGGATCACATTTACAATCCTGTTTTCGGGACTTGCATTAGATTTGGTAGATCATTGCTTTATGTGTAGAGCTTCTATAATGGACAAAGTACAAACACTAAAAAGTACAAGCAATAAAATAGTTGTTCAACTTGGCCAACTTATTCTACAGAACCTACTAGCCCAAAAAGAAAGAAAAATAGAAAAATACCACCACTTCTGGTACAAGATACATATGTACAAATGGAACATGTGGATAGGCCTTCAAGGCTTATAGTCATACAATTAAAACAAGTTAACTTCTTCTTAATAGGGGGCGCCATTTCCACTTTGGGAAAAAAATAGTGCCCAAATTAAACGGCCTCGTACTCTGTTCTAGATCATATGATATGCATATTATTATTACTATTGGATAGAAAACACTCTGAAGTTTCTAAAACTGTTTGAATTATATCTGTGAGTAAAACAGAACTCATTTGGCAGGCAAAGTTCCAAACAGGAAGTGAAAATTCTGAAATGGGTCTCTGTGACAGGCGTCGCCTATTCAATTGCCTTGTATTTATGGATATGTATGCACTTCATACGCCTTCCACTAGATGTCAACAGGCAGTAGAATGTTGAATGAGGTGTCTGGCCTGATGTGGGACCGAATGAGAGCTTTTGGAGTGACAGGTCAGCCATATTGGCAGTATTTTGCTGCGCACCTGGGAGCACCATATAATTTTCTGCAATGTGTTAGGTAGACACGAAGAAATGCTCCGTCTGGGATGTTATTGGATACATATGAGAAAAACATCATAAAGATGGATTTTCAACTGAGTATGACCAGTTTATTCAACTTTTATTATGACTTTTGGAATTTTTCGTTCCATGTGCCAAACGTTCATGGACACGTGAGCACCATTATGCTAGCCAAAGTTGCTAATTCGACAGAAGAAATGGACATTCTAAAACAAAACAACGATTTATTGTGGAACTAGGACTCCTGGCACTGCATTCTGATGAAAGTTCATCAAAGGTAAGAGAATATTTATGATGTTATTTCGTATTTTTGTTGAATATGTGGACTCCAACATGGCGGAGAATGGCTGAGCGCTGTCTCAGATTATTGTATGCTGTGCTTTTTACTAAAGTTATTTTTTTAAATCTAACACAGCGGTTGCATTAAGAACCAGTGTATCTTTAATTATTTGTCCAACATGTATTTTTCAGCAAAGTTTATGATGAGTTTTTCTGTTAGATTACGTGACTCTCCAAAATTTCTCTGGACATTTTGGTGCTATTTGTGACGATGGCTGCGTTGTAAAACCCAGATTTGTAGCTATAAATATGCACATTTTCGAACAAAACATAAATGTATTGTATAACATGATGTCATAAGACTGTCATCTGATGAAGTTGTTCAAAGGTTAGTGATTAATTTTATCTCTATTTGTGGGTTTTGTGAAAGCTATCTTTGCGGTGAAAAAATGGCGTTGTGTTTTGGGCTATTGTGGTGAGCTAACATAAATATATGTTGTGTTTTTGCTGTAAAACACTTAAAACATCGGAAATATTGGCTGGATTCACAAGATGTTTATCTTTCATTTGCTGTACAACATGTATTTTTCCTAAGTTTTATGATGAGTATTTATGTATTTCACGTTGCTCTCTAATTATTCTGGCTGTTTTGGTGCCATTTGTGACTATGGCTGCAATGTAAAACTACGATTTATACCTATAAATATGCACATTTTTGAACAAAACATAAATGTATTGTATAACATGATGTCATATGACTGTCATCTGATGAAGTTGTTCAAAGGTTAGTGATTAATTTTATCTCTATTTGTGGGTTTTGTGAAAGCTATCTTTGCGGTGAAAAAATGGCGTTGTGTGTTTGGCTATTGTGGTGAGCTAACATAAATATATATTGTGTTTTCGCTGTAAAACATTTTAAAAATCGGAAATGTTGGCTGGATTCACAAGATGTTAATCTTTCATTTGCTGTATTGGACTTGTGATTTCATGAAATTATATTATATGATATCCCTGTGGCGCTAGGCTAGGTTATGCTAGTCAGCAGTTCTGATGAGGATGATCCCGGATCCGGGAGGGGGGGTCCGTAGAGTTTTAACAATGTGTGCAAAATTCTAACGTCACACAATTACTGTATCTTATACCACCAAAACATACACGTTGCTACACTACACATTCAAACAAAATAATTATGTTTTTCCAGTTTACAGCAATATCTTTTAAATGCGATGGTTTTGGTAGCTTCAGTTAGGGGAAAATCGAGCTTTTACGTTTTATTTGTAGAATAATATAAGTAAAAATCTTAATTTATCATCGCACAACAATCTAATCCTTTCCAGAAACACACTTTGATGGTGTTTTGATTGATTCTAATATGTGACTCACCGCCTCCATTCGGTCTTATGCAGCAACATTTGAAATTGTGTTTTTTTACATCGGATAAAAGTAGAGACTCAGAGCTAGAAAATTGTTTTTTCATAAACTGCAGTTGAGGAACAATCGGAAAGTAATTCTGCTTTGAAAGTTGATAAACCTGTAGCCCCACTTTTGAGAAAATGGTGCTTGAATATTTTGGTGCACCTACTGGAGAACTCTTCTTTATCTACACCCATTCAGCATTGTTCACACCCTCTTAAGCCTTAGCCCCACCCATCTCTTTAAGGATTCACATGTGAGGTCCTGTGCTAAACAGTGAGTAGTGTAGTAAAGATCAAGACTAAATGTGGTAAAAGTAGTAGCCTACAATAAGGAAAAACTCCAGGTAAAAATACACTGTATCTAGTTATTGGGCTATATCCTAATATGACTTTGGTGCAGGTCATGTTGTTCTTCACATTACCGTCTCTGGTAAACTATATCAAATAAAATCTAAGTTTATTTGTCACATGCACAGGATACAGAAGGTGTAAACAGTACAGTGAAATGGTTACTTGCATATTTGCATAGTGGAGATTTAAGCATGTAAATCTTGCTGAGGCAAAAAAAAAAAAAGGTGAGATGCATGGCTGCAAAGCCACCACACAACAAAACAATAAACAATACATTAATTGCACTATAACGGTGACAAACGGTGCCCACAAACTGTTAGGGCCTACATTAAGCTGTCCCAACAGCAGAGCTTTCTTTCCAGCACCATGGAGTGAATCCTTACCACCGCTACACCTGGCTATCAGTGGAGCCTTGTCTGGCAGTGAAACAGTTCATTCAGGCTAATTTACTGCCTTTTTTAAAAACATAACTGATATGGCTGACATGCTTAAACAAATGTGGTTTCTGCTGACAATAAAGATGTACAAACTATGGAATAGGGGAACGTCGAGCGGATAAGAGGCAATCTGTAATTTCGATTAAGACATTAACAAGCGAGCTAGGACGGACGTAGTCAATATAACTAATTGTTCAGCACTTTTGAAATGGTCAGCGACAGAATTCAGAACATGTGCAGTTCTTACAGTGTTCTCCCTGTACACCAAGTCAGAACCATAGGATAAATAAAGGGGTCATATAAGCAGACAATGAAAGCTCTTACAATGTTTTATGATTACATTTATCAAAAACAGGTTATAGGCTACATGTGCACCACCAAGTCAGAACAGTGGCCTAAGTTATCAGGGGGGAAGGGACCAAATTATTAGGGTGAGGCATACTTTCCAGGTCTACGCCCAAACAGTTCGAGCTTCTAATTTAAAAAATGTATCTCTCCAGAAATAAGTCTCTCACTGTTGTTGCCTGTTATAGACCCCCTTCAGCTCCCAGCTGTGCACTGGACACCATATGTGAATTGATTGCCCCCCATCTATCTTCAGAGTTTGTTCTGTTAGGCGACCTAAACTGGGATATGCTTAATAACACCCCGGCAGTCCTACAATCTAAGCTAGATGCCCTCAATCTCACACAAATGATCAAGGAACCCACCTGGAACAACCCTAAATCCGTAAACATGGGCACCCTCATAGATATTATCCTGACCAACTTGCCCTTCAATCAGGATCTCAGCGATCACTGCCTCATTGCCTGCATCCACTATTGGTCCACGGTCAAACAACCACCCCTCAGCACTGTCAAAGGCTACCTAAAACACTTCTGCGAGCAGCCCTTTCTTTTTTTTTTTTTCTTTTTTTTTTTATATTAATATTTTTCCCCCTTTTCTCCCCAATTTTGTGGTATCCAATTGCTGGTAGTTACTGTCTTGTCTCATCGCTCCAACTCCCGCACGGACTCGGGAGAGGCGAAGGTCGAGAGCCATGCATCCTCTAAAACACAACCCAACCAAGCCGCACTGCTTCTTAACACAGCGCGCATCCAACCTGGAAGCCAGCCGCACCAATGTGTCGGAGGAAACACCGTACACCTAGCGACCTAGTCAGCGTGCACTGCGCCCGGCCTGCCACAGGAGTCGCTAGTGCGCGATGAGACAAGGATATCCCTGCCGGCCAAACCCTCCCTAACCCGAATGACGCTAGGCCAATTGTGCGCCGCCCCAGCCGGTCGCGGCCGGCTGCGACAGAGTCTGGGCTCGAACCCAGAGTCTCTGGTGGCACAACGAGCAGGCCTTTCTAATGCCTGGTCGTTCTTCAAAAGTAATTTCCTCACCATCTTAAATAAGCATGCCCCTTTCAAAAAATATAGAACTAAGAACAGATATAGCCCATGGTTCAATCCAGACCTGACTGCCCTCAACCAGCACAAAAACATCCTGTGGCGGACTGCACTAGCATCAAATAGTCCCCGCGATATGCAACTTTTCAGGGAAGTCAGGAACTAATACACGCAGTCAGGAAAGCAAAGGCTACCTTTTTCAAACAGAAATTTGCATCCTGTAGCCCTAACTCCAAAAGGTTTTGGGACACTGTAAAGTCCATGGAGAATAAGAGCACTTCCTCCCAGCTGCCCACTGCACTGAGGCAAGGAAACACTGTCACCACCGATAAATCCACGATGATCGAGAATTTTAATAAGAATTTCTCTACGGCTGGCCATGCTTTCCTCCTGGCTACGCCAACCCCGGCCAACAGCTCCGCAACCCCCGCAGCTACTTGCCCAAGCCTCCCCAGCTTCTCCTTCGCCCAAATCCAGATAGCTGATGTTCTGAAAGAGCTGCAAAACCTGGACCCATACAAATCAGCCGGACTAGACAATCTGGACCCTCTCTTTCTAAAATTATTCGCTGTCATTGTTGCAACCCCTATTACCACTCTGTTCAACCTCTCTTTCGTATCGTCCAAGATCCCTAAAGATTGGAAAGCTGCCGCGGTCATCCCCCTCTTCAAAGGGGGTGACACTCTAGACCCAAACTGTTATAGACCTCTATCCATCCTGCCCTGCCTTTCTAAAGTCTTTCGAAAGCCAAGTTAATAAACAGATCACTGACCATTCCGAATCCCACCTCAGCCACGCTTAAGGTACTAAACGATATCATAACTGCCATCGATAAAAGACAGTACTGTGCAGAGCCTTTGACTCTGTCAATCACCATATTCTTATCGGCAGACTCAACAGCCTTGATTTCTCAATTGACTGCCTCGCCTGGTTCACCAACTACTTCTCAGACAGAGTTCAGCGTCTCAAATCAGAGGGCCTGTTGTCCGGACCTCTGGCAGTCTCTATAGGGGTACCACAGGGTTCAATTCTCGGGCCGACTCTTTTCTCTGATGTCGCTCTTGCTGCGGGTGATTCCCTGATCCACCTCTACGCAGACGACACCATTCTGTATACATCTGGACTTTCTTTGGACACTGTGTTAACTAAACTCCAAATGAGCTTCAATGCCATACAACACTCCTTCTGTGGCCTCCAACTGCTCTTAAACGCTAGTAAAACCAAATGCATGTTTTTCAACCGTTCGCTGCCCACACCCGCCCGCCCGACTAGCATCACTACTCTGAACAGTTCTGACTAAGAATATGTGGACAACTACAAATACCTAGGTGTCTGGCTAAACAGTAAACTCTCCTTCCTGACTCATATTAAACATCTCCAATCCAAAATCAAATCTAGAATCGGCTTCCTATTTCGCAAAAAGCCTCCTTCATTCACGCCGCCAAAACTCATAAAACTGACTATCCTACCGATCCTTGACTTCGGCGATTTACAAAATAGCTTCCAACAATCTACTCAGCAAACTGGATGCAGTCTATCACAGTGCCATCCGTTTTGTCACCAAAGCCCCTTATACCACCCACCACTTCGACCTGTATGCTCTAGTCGGCTGGCGCTCGCTACATATTCGTCGCCAGACCCACTGGCTCCAGGTCATCTATACGTCTATGCTAGGTAAAGCTCCGCTTTAGCTCACTGGTCACAATAACAACGTAGCACGCGCTCCGGCAGGTATATCTCACTGGTCATCCCCAAAGCCAACACCTCCTTTGGCCGCCTTTCCTTCCAGTTCTCTGCTGCCAATGACTGGAACGAATTGCAAAAATCACTGAAGCTGTAAACTTATATTTCCCACACTAACTTTAAACATCAGCTATCTGAGCAGCTAACCGATCGCTGCAGCTGTACAGTACATAGCCCATCTGTAAATAGCCCACCCAATCTACCCACCTCATCCCCATATTGTTTTTATTTAATTTTCTGCTCTTTTGCACACCAGTATTTTTACTTGCACATCACCATCTGCTCATCTATCACTCCAGTGTTAATTTGCTAAATTGTAATTACTTCGCTACTATGACCTAGTTATTGCCTTACCTCCTCACGCCATTTGCACACACTGTATTTAGACTTTTTTTTCTATTGTGTTATTGACTGTACGCTTGTTTATTCCATGTGTAACTCTGTGTTGTTTGTGTCACACTGCTTTGCTTTATCTTGGCCAGGTCGCAGTTGTAAATGAGAACTTGTTCTCAACTAGCTTACCTGGTTAAATAAAGATGAATAAAATAAAAAATACAAAAATAAATACGGGCTACTAACTGCTTACCACACAACATACCTTCTTAGCTACAGTATACATATCTCCCTGGCAAGTTACATAATTTATGCAGCAGCATACAATACATTTTTGGACTCACCTCGTTGTGCTGTGCTCACTTGAACAGGAAGGTGGCACGGCGGTCCTTCTTGAGGGCAAATGTTGTCATCAACCAAGCAATTTTTTTTCTGAGTTCCCAGTTGTCTTGAACTCACTGAAGTCTAAAATTTCCCAGTTCCGAGTTTTCAGTTGTTTTGAACACGGCAGAGGCCATGCTAGATTGACAGCATGGCCAATGTATTCAACCTTTTCTGGCCCATGGTGTGTTGAGAGTGAATGTTTATCCTTTTAAGCTTGGATAAGAGACCCTTAAACCCAGACGTGGACCACACCCTCTCCACTGAATAGCAGGCTAGTGATTGCTTTGCAAAGCTTTTAGTTATCCACTGATTCCTTCCAAACCACTCTTTGTTGAATTTGCGACTTCTAACTTGTTGTGTAATGTTTATGTCCAATGAGCACCGATACGTTTTATCTATAACTTTTGTTCATATGACAAGGATTTGCCATTAGATTGTCGACTTGATTCATGATGACTACTTGTCCCCATGAGTGACAGAACACTGAACCAATCATGATGCAACTAGAGAACATTACCAACCCCTATGCTCCGTATTTTCCACTGGCTGCCCCACCACCACAGAAAGCACTGAGCTATTTTGGAGCTGCCTTACTCAAGAAAGCAAAAAAGAAACCATGTTTGTATGCGGCTTTATTAACTCAATGATTTTTTATTTTACATTGTTTGCAAACCGATGTTACATGTATGATTGCCAAAATAACATGCAAAACAAGTTAAATATATTAAAAAATATATATATATACAGTAATCCCTCGTTTATCGCGGGGGTTACGTTCCGAAAATGACCCGCGATAAGTGAAATCCGCGAAATAGAAAACTTTTTTTTTTTTACAATTAGCAACTATTACATGTATACAAATACAGTGACTCACGTGTAGGCCGTTTCGTCGACATTATGGGTTTAGGAGATGTTCGAAATTACAAGATAATTTGGCCAATTTAATGTAAATTTGCCAAGCTGTTTTATGTACGTACACATAACTGCACGAGACGACAAAATGATAGCACAATTCGTAGCATGTTTTGATACAAGAAGCGGGAGTGAGTTTTTAGCGAATCAGAATGCAGAGCACAATGCACCAAAAAAAAAAAAAAAATGCATTATGAAAATCCGCGAAATAGCGAATCCGCGATAAGTGAACCGCGAAGTGGCGAGGGATCACTGTATACAGTGGGGAGAACCAAGTATTTGATACACTGCCGATTTTGCAGGTTTTCCTACTTACAAAGCATGTAGAGGTCTGTCATTTTTTATCATAGGTACACTTCCAACTGTGAGAGACAATGTGATTTTCTGGATTTTTGTTTTAGATTCCGTCTCTCACAGTTGAAGTGTACCTATGATAAAAATGACAGACCTCTACATGCTTTGTAAGTAGGAAAACCTGCAAAATCGGCAGTGTATCAAATACTTGTTCTCCCCACTGTATATACAGTACCAGTCAAAAGTTGACACACCTACACATTCATGGGTTTTTCTTTATTTTTATTATTTTCTACATTGTAGAATAATAGTGAAGACATCAAAACTATGAAATTACACATATGGAATCATGTGGTAAACAAAAAAAGTGTCAGCAAATCAAAATATGTTATATTTAAGATTATTTTAAGTAGCCACCCTTTGCCTTGATGACAGCTTTGCACACTCTTGGCATTCTCTCAACCAGCTTCATGAGGAATGCTTTTCCAACAATCTTGAAGAAGTTGCCACATATACTGAGCACCTGTTGGCTGCTTTTCCTTCCCTCTGCGGTCCAACTCATCCCAAACCATCTCAATTGATTTGAGGACGGGTGATTGTGGAGGCCAAGTCATCTGATGCGGCACACCATCACTCTCCTTCTTGGTCAAATAGCCCTTACACAGCCTGGAGGTGTGTTGGGTCATTGTCCTGTTGAGAAACAAACTATGTTACATTCTTGGGAAGTTTAACGTTTGTTGTTTCCATTCCTTCCTAAAACACATGAGTTGGTGGAATATTACAATAGAACATGTTTGACAGTATTCAGAACAAATCAAACATTCGTCTACCATCACTAACTACAGCACTATTACTTATAAACCAGTACTATGACTACTACTTCTAAACTACTAACTATATCACAGCTGATAATATCTAAGATGACAGTGTATCCTACATATGACCATAGAAAGAGGTCTTTCTCTCCTCCCACCTTTCTCGTTCTTCTACTTCTTCTTCCAAATGACGACCCCAACAACAACAACAATGACCAGGAGGGCTACAGCAACTCCAATGACGGGGGCGGAGCCAACGGTGTTTGGGACATTTGTATCTGTAATCAGAACAGAGCATTCAGACTACAGTTCTAGATGATACATTTTCCAAGCAGCATCCTTCAATGTCAATATAAGATCAAGAGGTCAATGAGAACATGCAGTCAGAAAGGTAGCTTTACTGAGCAGATGAGTGAACTTAAATTAGGAATATTGGGCACATTCAGCAAGAGGGTTGGGTATAGTATATATTTGAATCTATCTCCCTCTTACCCCTGTTGGTCTTTCCCCAGCTGGTCTGGATCTCAGACTCAGTCAGAACCTTGATGAAGTCCTCCTTGATACCAGTGACCTGAACCACACACTGATACTTGTTGTTCTTCCACTCTTCCGGCGTCACTGTGAGGTGGGTGCTTTTCTGGAAGGTTCCATCATCGTTGGGGAGAGTCTCTCCATTCTCCACATCTTCATGGTGTTCTTGTCCATCTTTTATCCAGACTACCTTGACTCCACTGGGGTAGAAACCTGTAGCGTGGCAGGTCACTGGAGAGGAGGGGGTCTTCTGGAGCAGAAACACTGACGGAGGGACTGGAGAGAGAGAAGGGGGGAAGGGAAGAGTGTTTTTGTGTAGTTTTGAGAGGGGGAATAGACAGACACACATAGAAAGAGATGGGAGAGAAAAATACAGAAAGGGTAGCAGTAGAGAGAAAGACAGAGAGGGTAGCAGTAGAAAGAAAAAGACAGAGAGGATAGCAGTAGAGAGAATGACAGAGAGGGTAGCAGTAGAGAGAAAGACAGAGAGGGTAGCAGTTGAGAAAAAGACAGAGAGGGTAACAGTAGAGAGAAAGACAGAGAGGGTAGCAGTAGAGAGAAAGACAGAGAGGGTAGCAGTAGAAAGAAAAAGACAGAGAGGGTAATAGTAGAGAGAAAGACAGAGAGGGTAGTAGTAGAGAGAAAGACAGAGTAGGTAGCAGCAGAGAAAAAGACAGAGAGGGTAACAGTAGAAAGAAAAGACAGAGGGTAGCAGCAGAAAAAAAAGGACAGAGAGGGTAGCAGTAGAAATATAAAAGACAGAGAGGGTAGCAGTAGAGAGAAAGACAGAGAGCGTAACAGTAGAGAGAAAGACAGAGAGGGTAGCAGTACAAAGAAAAAGACAGAGAGGGTAACAGTAGAGAGAAAGACAGGGAGGGTAGCAGTAGAGAAAGAGACAGAGAGGGTAGCAGTAGAGAAAAGACAGTGAGGGTATCAGTAGAGAGAAAGACAGAGAGGGTAGCAGTATAGAGAAACAGAGAGGATAGCAGTAGAGACAAAGACAGAGAGGGTAGCAGTAGAGAAAAGACAGAGAGGGTAGCAGTAGAGAAAAGACAGTTAAATGATAAATGTTTTTAAAGATATTGTCATTCAAAACAATAATTCCATGTGACTTAAAAACAATTGATTGTGAAATGTTAACCCAACAATTAAACATGACATAATTCCTGTGTCAGTGAAGCTATGTCATGTCATGTGTCTATGTACCTGTTCTCTTCAGAGTGCTCTTCCCATAGTCCAGATACTTCTTCAACCAATCAATGCAGGTCTGGGTGAGGTAGTTTTTCCAGTGCTTTGTATTCGCACTGAGATTTTCCCACTTGTGTTTAGTAATGACTGCCTGTGGGGTTGGGGCGGTCCATGTTTCTGTCTTAAGGTCCAATGCCACAAAATCCTCTCCATCATATCCAAACTGATTAAACCCCTCCGTGGCTCCAGACTCATCATCCCACTCACAGCCGTACATCTTCTGAAAAACATGCACACCTGAGAGAGAGGTAGAGAGAGAGGGAGAGAGGATAATCAACACTATGCATCGATTCAGTCTGCCAGTGGAATATCTAACATCATGTATTAGTTGTTCAACCAGACTGGAATAAAACAGAGAGATCAGCTCAGACCTCTACAGTGTGATGATGATGATGTCACACCTTCACCACAGAGACAGAGAGGTGATGAGACTCAGAGAGTGTGGATCTATTCTACACCAGCTGATGTTGGCTTGGTTCTATCTACTGTGTTGAAGATACACATTGTGTTCAGTACAGTAGTGTTATTCTGACAAATGGATGTTGTGTAGTTTTCAGTGAGGTGTGTAAATGAATGCAAGGTTTGTGAGGAAAAAAAAACTTACTATTGATAGGTTTGGGTTTCTGAACTTCATTAGTCATAATAGACCTGAGGGGTGCCATAGCCGAGGGGCTACACCAGAGGTTAATGGTTATCTGTAGGAGGAAGGTATATAGTGTGTGCAATTAAGCTTGGAGTGCAAGCAAAGCGATCACATATGGCAGGCATTGATAATGGGAGAGAGCCATGGGTTAGTGATTGTTACGGATACAGGTATCCTGTGTATTTATTTTCTCTCCTTCTCCCCTCACAGGTGGCAGTCATCATTCCCCAATCAGTCACCAATCAGTCATCAATGAGAAGACACACCTCCTCCTGTTTCCATTACCCAATCACAACCCCTTTCCCTTGGTTTAAAAACCCATTCAGTTGTTTTCTCTGGAGCTCAATCTCTCTGTCATGCATCTCTCTGTAGATCTCTTGTTTTTGTATCTACATGTCACTTTGTCCGTTACCCTGTGAGTATTGTTTTTGTTATGGTGTTTGACTGATTGATGGTGGGTACAGAGGGTACCAAGACAAGTCGCCCATGGGCATACACTACCCGTAGGAATACTTTGTCTAAGAACACTAGTTAGAACTGGGTGGGCCACCCACTGTATTTTTGGTTAGTTAGCTGCTGTTGAAGTAGGCTAGTCTAGCTTAGGGGTGTTTTTGGATATTTGTTTCTTTCCTTGGGTCCAGCTCAGCCCCTTTTCCTGCCCCCCTTTACTGTATGTTTACAAATAAACCATGAGTGTTTGACGGTTATTCAGTTGTCTGTGGTTTTTCGTTTCTCACTTAACATTTTCACTTAACTTTGCATGTGTTATGTTACGGGTCTCGTTACCATCCCCCCCTAGACTGTCGGGCCAAAGGAATTCGTAACATAAGTGGGGGCTCGTCCGGGATATGTCATAACTGACACCCATGCCGCTCGTGCAAATTGTAGTGTAATAGTTCAGTGTTGAGCGTCATAGCTGATGTAGCATTAGTGTTTGCTATTTGTTGGTTTTTGTGTAGTAGTTCAAGATGGCTACTTTTGATTTGAAATCCTTTTTGGATAACCCTTCGTGGGAGGTTTTTGACAAATGTCGTATAGTTGATTTACAGACCTTGGCTGACCATTATTCTGCAGAGTGTAGTTAAAGCGGAGTTAAGTGATAAAAAGATTGTGGGGGCTGCTGTTTTGTTAGACTTCAGTGTGGCTTTTGACATTATCAATCAGTCTGCTGCTGGAAAAATGTATGTGTTATGGCTTCACACCCCCTGCTATATTGTGGATAAAGAGTTACCTGTCTAACAGAACACAGAGGGTGTTCTTAAACGGAAGCCTCTTCAACAAAACAGCTAGTGTTAAACGTTTTGTTGGAAGAGCAGGTGCTTGTATTACCGCTGCCTGAGTCTACTACCCCTGTAGGGGATGTTGCTGCTCCTCTAAGCCCGTCGGTGTCAGAATGAGGGTGAGGCTAGAACTCCAGCCACATTGCCCCGTTTTGATCCACTCTCCCCACAGTCAACCGGTGATGCCAGGAGGGATGTCCGTTCAATACAGTTCCAACTGGAGGCGGAAGAGAGCCCAAATTAGGCGAGACTCTCCAGTTTGAGATGTGTAAAATTGAGGCAGAGTGAGTTCAAAATGCACCAGATGGAACTGGAGGCAGAGACAGCGAGGCTAGCCTTCGTTTCTGCTGTGACTGTTAGTGAGGCGTCCTCACCAGCTGTAGCTTCCAACACTTGACATTAGTAGGCAGATTGTCTTGGTACCTTTGTTCAGTCAGAGGTTGACTCCTGTTTTTGAACGTATAGCCGTAGCATTGAAACGGCTGAAGAGGTATGGTGCCTATTACTTCAGTATAAATAAACTGGTAAAGCCCAGGAGGTTTTGTGCTATTGTTCTTCGCGCCTATGAGCTTGTGCCTGAGGCATACCGAGAGATTTAGGTCTCCTAAGAAGTCTTCTAGTAAGACTAATGTGGAATTTGCTAGACAAGGGAAATCTGTTTGATAAATGGCAAGCTGCTAGGAAGGTAACTGATTTCAACTCTCTCCGGGAGTTAATCTTGTTGGCAGAGTTTAAACATTGCTTACCCAAACGCATTGTAGTTTACCTAAACGAATAGAAAGTATCCTCCCTGTCAGAAGCGTCTGTGTTGGCAGACGAGTTTGTGCTGACGCACGAGCGTGTTTTCGGCTCATACTGAGAGTAGAGCCACTGAATTGCCTACTTTTAGCCCTAGTCAGCCAGTAGTATATCCAGCACGCCAGAAATGAGCCTCCCTGTTTCTATTGCCATAAGGTGAGACATATGATTAATGATTGCTTCCTGCTAAAACACAAACAAGGGATGCCTCTTTGTGCCAAGCTGCCAACAGGTGTTGGTTTATTTGTATGGTTGTGAGGTCTGAAACGAAAAAGGTGCCTCAGGGTAAATGTAGTTTGAAAGTCTCAGTCCCCGATCGCAGTTATGAACCGTTAATTTGAGGGGTTTGTGTCCCTAACGAATGTCGAAGCGTCCGGTTAAAATCCTTAGAGATACTGGTGTGGCGCAGTCGTTTTATATTGTCTGTTGCCCTTATCCGACGATACATACTGTGGTTCCAGTGTTAGTTCAGGGTATTGAAATGGGTTTTGTGCCATTGCACTTTGTGAAAGTACACTGAGTTAATCAGTGGAATATTCAGTGAGGGTACGTCCTGTTGCCAGTAAAAGGTGTGACCTTTATAATGGGTAACGATATTGCCTTAGGAAAGGTAGTACCAGTATTGGATAAAGTGACCACTCTCTCCAATGAGCTGGCACAGTTATCCACATGTGTTCCCCGCTTGTGCTGTCACTCGTGCTCAGGCACGACAAGTGGGTGACGTGATAGATTTGTCTGACACTGTTCTGTTCAAAGAGGTTGATCAAGAGGATGGGTTGTGTGCTTCCTCTGAGGAGCTGATCACCTCTGACAAACAGCCCAGAGAAGAATCGAAGTATGTTGAACTTATTGCTGATGCAATCCAGTTACCAGTCACTCGTGAGCAGCTGAATGTTTTTCTAGTGTTGTCTCATTGGAAGAGGTAAAGAAGAAAACGTGGCTTACTTCATTGATGGTAATCTCCTCATGCGTAAATGGACATCCCATGATGACGCGGGCGGAGACTGGAATGCTGTTTACCAAATAATGATTCCTACAGCCTTTCGACAAAATGTGTTATCCCTTGCTCATGATCACCAGTGGTCCGGTCATTTAGGAATCACCAAGACTTATGATCGGATCCTTCATTTCTTTTGGCCAGGTTTAACCTGTTTGGGCTGCAGGGTCAGTATTGAGTAACTTGGAAAAATGTGCCCATTTCAAACGGCCTCGTACTCAATTCTTGCTCGTACAATATGCATATTATTATTACTATTGGATAGAAAACACTCGTTTCTAAAACCGTTTGAATTTTTTCTCTGAGTGAAACAGAACTCCTTCTGCAGCCCACTTCCTGACAGGAAGTGAGATTTCTGAAATCGAGGTCTCTGTTCAAAGGCTTGCCTATAAATGGGCATGATACGTATTGGTATACATACACGTCATACACCTTCCCCTAGATGTCAAGAGGAAGTGAGAGAAGAAATTAGTGGATTATCTTGGTCTGAAGTGGAATAAATCCTCTTGGAATGAGTAGTCTGCCATTTCCTGTTTTTTTCAAAAGCGCGAAGTTGGACCTGGAATCGCCTTCTGGAAAGCCGTCATTATAGGCGAATACTATCTCCGGCTTTGATTTTATTTGATACATGTTACAATATCATCGTAAAGTGTGTTTTTTTCAATAGTTTTATTAGATTATTGAAATTTATTCGGGACGTTAGGCGTGTTGCGTTGTCTGCTTTTGTTCAGGATGGAGAGCTTAGCACCACTTGGCCAGTGTGCTTGCTAATTCAAGAGGGAAAGAGGTCGTTCTAAACCCAAACAAAGACGGTTCTGGACAAAGGACCCCTTGTACAACATTCTGATGGAAGATCAGCAAAAGTAGGACCCATTTTGGGATGATATTTCATATATCTGTTGAACTGTGCTATCGCTACCGATTACCTGGAATCAATGCTGTTGTGTGTTAGCTATTGTAGTAAGCTAATATAACGCTATATTGTGTTTTCGCTGTAAAACACTTAAAAAATCGGAAATATTGGCTGTATTCACAAGATCTTTGTCTTTCATTTGCTATAAACCATATATTTTTCAGAAATGTTTTTGATGAGTATTTAGATATTTGACGTTGGTGTCTGTAATTACTCTGGTTGCTTCGGTGCTATATCTGACGGTAGCTGTGATGGTAGCATCAATGTAAAACTGATTTATACCTCAAATATGCACATTTTTCAAACAAAACATAGATTTATTGTGTAACATGTTATAGGACTGTCATCTGATGAAGTTGTTTCTTGGTTAGTTTGGTTGGATCTTGGTTAGTTAGGTTGGCTTTGTGCATGCTACCTGTGCTGTGAAAAATGTCTGTCCTTTTTTGTATTTGGTGGTGAGCTAACATAAATATATGTGGTGTTTTCGCTGTAAAACATTTTAAAAATTGGACATGTTGGCTGGATTCACAAGATGTTTATCTTTCAAATGCTGTATTGGACTTGTTAATGTATGAAAGTTAAATATTTCAAAAAAATATATTTTGAATTTTGCGCCCTGCACTTGAAGTGGCTGTTGTCATATTGTGCCCGGTGTCGGGCTTGCAGCCTGAAGAAGTTAAAACAAGATGTGGCTCAGTTCTGTCGGACATGCCACATGTCAGATAACAGGAAAACCAAATCAGGTTATTCCTCCCGCTCCTCTTTGGCCAATACCTGTCATAGGTGAACCATTCAAACATGTGGTGGTTGATTGTTGGACCGTTACCGAAGACAAAATCGGGTAACCAGTTTCTGTTAACGGTTATGTGTATGGCAACAAGATACAGAGGCCATTCCTCTGCGACGGATTACTGCTCCGGTAGTGAGTAAAGCCTTATTAAATTCTTCACGACATTCGGATTACCTAAGGTGGTACAAAGTGATCAAGGTACCAATTTCCTATCAAAGCTCTTCAAGCAGGTGTTAAAATCCTTGTCGACTACGCACCGGGTGGCAAGTGCATATCACCCAGAGTCTCAGGGTGCGCTTTAACGATGGCATCAGACACTGAAGTCTATGCTATGTAAATATTGTTTGGAATCTGCTAAAGATTGGGATGAGGGAGTTCTTCTAGTTTTGTTTGCTGCTTGTGAAACTGTGCAGGAGTCCCTAGGTTTCAGCCCGGCTGAACTAGTGTTTGGTCACAGTGAGAGGACCAATGAAAGTTCTTAAAGAACAGTTTTTGTCCAAAAGAGTTGTGTACAGGAGATGAGAATGTGTTGGACTAAGTTAGTCGCTTTCGTGAGCGCCTACACCAAGCTTGTGCTCTCGCAAAGGAAGCTCTGTGTTCCTCACAGAGGAGTATGAAAAGACACTATGGTAAACAGGCTGTTCCTTGTCCACTACAGCCAGGTAACCAAGTTCTGGTGTTATTGCCTGTTCAAGGATATTTGCTGTCAGCTCGTTTCTCTGGTCCTTATTTAATTGAAAAGAAATTAAGTGAAACTGATGTGCTTCAAACTCCTGATAGACAACGCCAATCTCGTGTGTGCCACATTAACATGTTGAAAGCATACCACACCCAACCCATCACCCAGGTAGATAGTTCAAAAACAGAGGAAGGTACTGCGGTCTCCTCTGCTTCTACTACTATGATAGTGGACTGTCATATTAATGATGGTGATGGATTAGAGTTGCGCAATACTCAGCAGCAGTGCGTTAGATTGCACAACTCAGAAATGCTGCCAGCTCTCCAGTCAGGTCTGGTTCATTTAACGGATGGACAGGCCGGCGATATTGTGAGGCTGCTACAGTTTTCCATGTCTCTTTAATGACGTTCCTACTCACACAAATGTGTTGGAACATGACATTAATATTGGAAATGCTGTCCCTATCAAGCAACACCCATATCGTGTCAATGCTTCTAAGCGGAAGATAATGAGGGATGAAGTGAGATATTTGTTGGAGAATGACCTGGCTATGCCAAGTTCAAGCCCTTGGAGTTCTCCTTGCATTCTGGTTCCTAAACCTGATGGTATGTCCAGGTTATGTACGGATCATCGAAAGATAAATTCTGTCACAATGCCAGATTCGTTCCCGTTACCCAGACTGGACGACTGTATCGACACTATTGGTGCTGCTACTTATGTAACTAAGTTGGGCCTCTTAAAAGGCTACTGGCAGGTTCCGTTAACCTCACGTGCTTCTGAGATTTCTGCCTTTGTAACCCCTGACAACTTCCTACAGTACTCAGTCATGGCTTTTGGGATGTGGAATGCACCAGCCACTTTCCAATGACTGGTTAACGCCGTATTAGCTGGAGTTCCCAATTGTAGTGCCTACCTTGATGATCTAGTAATTTATTCGTCTGAGTGGTCAGATCATGTTGACTCTCTGGGTAGTATGTGAACGTTTGGCAGCTGCTTCTCTAACCCTGAACTTGGCAAAGTGCGAGTTTGGGAAGGCTACTGTTACCTATCTCTGCAAAGAGGTCGGCCATGGACAGGTGCGCCCTGTTGATGCCAAGGTCTTGGCTATAACTGCATTCCCCGCACCTACCACCAGATGAGAACTATGCCGCTTTTTAGGGATGGTTGGCTACTACCGTAGTTTCTGTAAAAATTTCTCTGCGGTAGTTGCTCCATTAACCGATTTGCTCAGTCCGGCTAGAGCGTTTGAGTGGTCCCATGATTGTCGGGTAGCTTTTGAATCTGTTAAAGCACTCTTATGTAATACCCCTGTACTTGCTGCTCTGGATTTTGAACAACCTTTTAAACTTGAGGTAGATGCTAGTGCCAGAGGTGCTGGTGCTGTTCTACTGCAGCAGGACAAGAGTGGAGTGGATCATCCCGTTTTTGTTATTTCTCATAAGTTTAACCTGACCTCAACCCCAATCACTGTTACAAATCCCTTTGGCCCGACAGTCTAGGGGGGATGATAACGAGACCTGTAACAACTCATGCAAAGTATAGTGAAACCGTAACAGTGAGAAACGAAAAACCACAGACAACTAAATTACCGTCAAACACTCATGGTTTATTTGTAAACATACGGTAAGGGGGGTTGTGATTGGGTAATGGAAACAGGTGGTGTGTCTTCCCATTGATGACTGATTGCCACCTGTGAGGGGAGAAGGAGAGAAAATAAATACACAGGATGCACTCACAGGATACCTGTATCCGTAACACTCCCACCCTTAAAAGAGCAATCCTAGGGGGGATTGCGACCACAGTATTTACAAAACATACCAAAATCATCATATTTACACACGAGACAAAGCATCTGCTAATACATTTTTCAGAACCCTTTTTGTGGCTGATTTCCAAATTATAATTTTGCACAATAAGCGCCCAACGCATAATGCGCTGGTTCTGGTTGTACATCCGGTGGAGAAACACTAAGGGGTTATGCTCAGTATATACCATCCCTGGTAGGGCACTGGAATGAATATATACTTCAAAGTATTGCAGAGCTAACAAAGCAAGAGCTTCTTGTTCAATAGTTGCATAGTTTGCCTGACATTGGTTAAAACTTCTTCAGGCTGCAAGCCCGACATCGGGATCAATATGACAACAGCCTGTCCAAGTGCAGAGCGCGAAATTCAAAATCTATTTTTGTAAAATATTTAACTTTCACACATTAACAAGTCCAATACAGCATTTGAAAGATAAACATCTTGTCAATCCAGCCAACATGTCCGATTTTTTAAATGTTTTACAGAGAAAACACCACATATATTTATGTTAGGTCACCACCAAATAAAAAAAGACAAAGACATTTTTCACAGCACAAGTAGGCTGCATTTAGCATGCACAAGCCAACCTAACTAACCTAGAACCAACCTAAATAACCTAGAAAAAACTACCTCAGATGACAGTCCTATAACATGTTACACAATAAATCTATGTTTTGTTCAAAAAAAATGCATATTTTAGCTATACATCAGTTTTACATTACTGCTACCATCATAGTTACAGTAAGAAATCGCACGGGAGTAGCCAGAGAAAATACAGACACCAACGTCAACTACCTTATTACACTTCAGAAAACATTTCAGAGAAATATATGGTGGATAGCTAATGAAAGAGAAAGATCTTGTGAATACAGACAATATTTCAGATTCTTTAAATGTTTTACAGCGAAAACACCACATATATTCATGTTAGCTCACCACCAAATACAAAAAGAGAGACAGATATTTTTCACAGCACCGGTAGCATGCAGCTAGCATGCAGCTAGCATGCAAAGCCAACCTAACTAACCTAGAACTAACCTAAATAACCTAGAAAAAACTCCCTCAGATGACAGTCCTATAACATGTTACACAATAAATCTATGTTTTGTTAAAAAAAAATGCATATTTTAGCTATAAATCAGTTTTACATTACTGCTACCATCATAGCTACAGTAAGAAATCGCACGGCAGTAGCCAGAGAAAACAGACACCAACGTCTACTTCTAATTTCACATCAGAAAAGATTTCAGAAAAATATATGGTGGATAGCTAATGAAAGAGAAAGATCTTGTGAATACAGACAATATTTCCGATTTCTGAAGTGTTTTACAGCGAAAACACAATATATCGTTATTAGCTTACTACAATAGCTAACACACAGCAGCATTGATTCTAGTCAAACGCTAGCGATAGCACAGTTCGACAGATATATGAAAAAGCATCCCAAATTGGGTCCTTATCTTTGTTGATTTTCCATCAGAATGTTCTCCAAAGGGTCCTTTGTTCAGAACCGTGTTCATTTGGACCTAGAACGAACGATGTCCCTGTTGAATTAGCATGACACACTGGCCATGCCATGCTAACCTCTCCGTCTTGACAAAATTCTTGCGTCGCATCACGTCTAAAGTCCAGAATAAATTTCAATAATATAATTAAAGTATATTGAAAAAACATACTTTAGGATGATTTTGTGACATGTATCAAAGAAAATCGAAGCTGGAGGTCATATTCACCTATAACGAGTGTTTTCCAGGAGCGCGGTCCAGTTCCTACTTCGCGCCCAGAAAAAATTATAAAGTGCGCACTTATCACTCAAAGAGGTTCCTTTCAGTCCCTGACAGAGATAATCAAGTCCTTTTTTCTCTCACTTCCGCATGACAACCAGGGGAAGATGTGTGACGTGTTTGTACAGTCCCAAGTGCCAAGGCCTTTTATAGAGAGTATCTTGAAGAGAGACATAGCTTCTTGGAAAATTCACTTTTTCCAGAAAATGGGCTGTAAAAAGAGTTATGTTTCACTTAGAGAAATAATTAAACCTGTTTTAGAAACTAGAAGGTGTTTTATATCCAAAGGTAATAAATAATATGCATATTGTACGAGCAAGAATTGAGTACGAGGCCGTTTGAAATGGGCACCTTTTTTCTGGCTACTCAATAATTTCCCTTGCAGCCATAACAGGTTAACCTTTTATGGCTGCCATCCCGCTACCGGGATGATATGACAACAGCGAGTGAAAGTGTAGGGCGCCAAATTCAAAAAGCAGAAATCTCATAATTAAAATTCCTCAAACATAGATGTGTCTTATCATTTTAAAGGTAATCTTGTTGTTAATCCCACCAGTGTCTGATTTCAAATATGCTTTTCAGGGAAAGCACAACAAACAATTGTTGTCACCACAACCACAATAAGCACAGCCATTTTTCCAGCGAAAGATGGCTTTCACAAAAAACAGAAATGGAGAATTAATCACCAACCTTTGATCTTCATCAGATGACACTCATAGGACTTCATGTTGCACAATACATGCATGTTTGATTAAGTTAAAATTTATATCAAAGAACTTGAGTTTACATTGGCGCATTAGATTCACTAGTTGCAAAAACATAAAGTGATTTTGCATAGCCACATCGTTTCAACAGATACTCATCAAATGTAGATAATACAAGATATACACATGGAATTATAGATATACCTCTCCTTAATGCATCCGCTGTGTCAGATTTCAAAAACTTTACGGAAAATAAACCATGCAATAATCTGAGACGGAGCTCAGAACAATAGCCAAATTAGCTGCCATTTTGGAGTCAACAGAAACCAGAAAATACATGATAAATGTTTCCTTACCTTTGAACTTCATCAGAATGCACTCCTAAGAATCCCAGGTCCACAATAAATGCTCGATTTGTTCGATAATGTCCGTTTATGTCCAATTAGCTACTTTGGAATTGTTTACCAAACGCCCTAACCAAAGTCACAAAGCGCGTCCACTATAACGTGACAATGTCCAAAAGTTCCGTTAGTCAGTAGAAACATGTCAAACGATGTACTGAATCAATCTTTAGAATGTTAACATCTTGAATAACGTTCCAACCGGAGAATTATTGACTTCAGTTGACCGATGGAACGGAGATCCCTCTCACGTGAATGCACCTCAATGCGTGATCACCTCGTGGCAGTGGTGACTAATTCCTGTCTCCTTCGGCCCCCCTTCACATTAGAGTCAACAGACAAAGTTCTATTGACTGTTGACATCTAGTGGAAGCCGTAGGAAGTAAAAACTCATATCTCGCTGTAATTTCAATGAGCGCTTGGTTGAAAATCTGGCACCCCTAGAAAAAATCCAAAAAGGAAGTGGAACTTCTCAGGTTTTTACCTGCCATATGAGTTCTGTTACACTGACATAATTCAAACAGTTTTAGAAACTTCAGTGTTTTCTATCCAATAATAATATGCATATATTAGCAACTATGACATAGGAGCAGGCCGTTTACTCGACACCTCTGTGCACCTTTCATCCAAGCTACTCAATACTGCCCCTGCAGCCATAAGTAAAGGGAGAAAGAAAAGTGTATTGCCCGTATCACTTAGTATCCTGCCTAGGAATAAAGATGCAATGTTTAGCGAGAATGAGGAGACTCAACCCAAAGTGGGTACATACAGTATACCACTACCAAAGTAAACATGTCTTTGTCTATTGCAGCTGTATTGACCCTCTGGGAAAAACTTGGTTTAAGCTTTCAAATGATAGAGTTCTTACTCTGATAATTTAGAACTTAACACTATTCATCATTACCTTAAGTCCAGCTCAATAATGCGTGTTTCACTACTTATTTACTACATACATACGTGGTAAGTCAGTACTGATGTTGAATGATTTCCTTATATGAACTGTAACTCAGTAACATTGTCATTATACATAAATTGTCTTTATACTGTATTTCACTAAATTTTAGGTACCACAAGCTGTCCCAACACATGACATGAAAGTGAATTCTGACAGTGTAAAAGGCCCTTAGTTCACTCTAAAATGTTGTATTCTGTATCAATTAGACGATTAAGGTTGTTGTCCTGTTGGAAGGTGGACCTTTGCCCCAGTCTGAGAACCTGCTCCAGAGCACTCCGGACTTCATCAAGGATCTCTCTGTACTTTGCTCCGTTCATCTTTCCCTTGATCCTGACTAGTCTCCCAGTCCCTGCCGCTGAAAAACATCCCTACAGCATGATGCTGCCATCACCATGCTTCACCGTAGGGATGGTGCCAGGTTTCCTCCAGACGTGACGCTTGGCATTCAGGCCAAAGAGTTCAATCTTGGTTTCATCAGACCAGAGAATCTTGTTTCTCATGGTCTGAGAGTCTTTAGGTGCCTTTTGGCAAACTTCAAGCGGGCTGTCATGTGCCTTTTACTGAGGAGTGGCTTCCATCTGGCCACTACCATAAAGGCGTGAATGGTGGAGTGCAGCAGAGATGGTTGTCCTTCTGAAAGGTTCTCCCATCTCCACAGAGGAACTCCAGAGCTCTGTCAGTGACCATCGGGGTCAGGGAGGTGACCATGAACAAGGCCCTTCTCACCCGATTGCTCAGTTTGGCCTGGCGGCCAGCTCGAGGAAGTCTTGTTGGTTCCAAACTTCTTCCATTTAAGAATGATGGCCACTATTCTTGGGGTCCTTCAATGCTGCAGAATTTTTTTGGAACCCTTCCCCAGATCTGTGCCTCAACACAATCCTGTCTCAGAGCTCTACGGACAATTCCTTTGACCTCATGGCTTGGATTTTGCTCTGACATGTACTGTCAACTGTGGGACCTTAGAGACAGTTGCGTGCCTTTCCAAATCATGTCCAATCAATTGAATTTACCACAGGTGGACTCCAATCAAGTTGTAGATGCATCTCAAAGATGATACATGGAAACAGATAGCACTTGAGCTCAATTTCAAGTCTCATAGCAAAGGGTCTAAATACTTACAGTTGAAGTCGGAAGTTTACATATACTTAGATTGGAGTCATTAACTCATTTTTCAACCACTCCACAAATTTCTTGTTAACAAACTATAGTTTTGGCAAGTCTGTTAGGAAATCTACTTTGTGCATGACACAAGTAATTTTTCCAACAATGTCTAAACAATTATTTCACTGTATCACAATTCCAATGGGTCAGAAGTTTACATACACAAGTTGACTGTGCCTTTAAACAGCTTCCAGAAAATTCCAGAAAATGTCATGGCTTTAGAAGAATCTGATAGGCTAATTGGCATAATTTGAGTCAATTGGAGGTGTACCTGTGGATCTAATTCAAAGCCTACCTTTAAACTCAGTGCCTCTTTGCTTGACATCATGGGGAAATCAGCCAAGACCTCTATTTTTTTGTAGATGTCCACAAGTCTGGTTCATCCTTGGGAGCAATTTCCAAACACATGAAGGTACCACATTCATCTATACAAACAATAGTACGCAAGTATAAACACCATGGGACCACGCAGCCATCATACCGCTCAGGAAGGAGATGTGTTCTGTCTCCTAGAGATGAACGTCCTTTGGTGCAAAAGTGCAAATCAATCCCAGAACAGCAAAGGACCTTGTGAAGATGCTGGAGGAAACGGGTACAAAAGTATCTATATCCACAGTAAAACGAGTCCTATATCGACATAACCTGAAAGGCCGCTCAGCAAGGAAGAAGCCACTGCTCCAAAACCGCCATAAAAAAGCCAGACTATGGTTTGCAACTGCACATGGGGACAAAGATAATACTTTTTGGAGAAATGTCCTCTGGTCTGATGAAACAAAAATATAACTGTTTGCACAACCATCGTTATGTTTGGAGGAAAAGGGGGGACGCTTGCAAGCCGAAGAACACCATCCCAACCGTGAAGCATGGCGGTGGCAGCATCATGTTGTGGGGGTGCTTTGCTGCAAGAGGGACTGGTGTACTTCACAAAATAGATGGCATCATGAGGTAGGAAAATTATGTGGATATTTTGAAGCAGCATTTCAAGTCGTCAGTCAGGAAGTTAAAGAATGGTCGCAAATGGGTCTTCAAAATGGACAATGACCCCAAGCATACTTCCAAAGTTGTGGCAAAAAGGCTGAAGGACAACAAAGCCAAGGTATTGGATTTGCCATCACAAAGCCCGGACCTCAATACTATAGAAAATGTGTGGGCAGAACTGAAAAAGTGTGTGCGAGCAAGGAGGTCTACAAACCTGACTCAGTTACACCAGCTCTGTCAGGAGGAATGGGCCAAAATTCACCCAACATATTGTGGAAGGCTATCCAAAACATTTGACCCAAGTTAAACAATTTAAAGGCAATGCTACCAAATTCTAATTGAGTGCATGTAAACTTCTGACCCACTGGGAATGTGATGAAAGAAATAAAAGCTGAAATAAATCCTCCTCTCTACTATTATTCTGACATTTCACATTCTGAAAATGAAGTGATGAGCCTAACTGACCTAAAACAGGGAATTTTTACTCTGATTAAAATGTCAGGAATGTAAAAACTGAGTAAATGTATTTGGCTAAGGTGTATGTAAACTTCCGACTTCTGTTTCTAATACATTTGGTAAAAAAATTGTAAAACCTGATTTCTTTGTCATTATGAGGTATTGTGTGTAGATTGCTGAGGATTTTTATTTATTTAATCCATTTTAGAATAAGGCTGTAATGTAACAAATTTTGGAAAACGTCAAGGGGTCTGAACACTTTCCGAATGCACCGTATACTGAACAAAAATATAAATGCAACATGCAACAATTTCATTGATTTTACTGACTTACACTTCATATGATGAAATCAGTCAATTAAATGCATTTGGCCCTAATCTATGGATTTCACATGACTGGGAATACAGATATGCATCTGTTGGTCACAGATACATACAATGGGCCTCAGGATCTAGTCACGGTATTTTTGTGCATTCAAATTGTGTTTGTTTCCCGTAGCTTATGCCTGCCCATACCATAACCCCACCGCCACCAACGATGTTGGAAGTGGTTTATGGTAGAGAAATTAACATTCATTTCTCATGCAACAGCTCTGGTGAACATTCCTGCAGTCAGCATGCCAATTGCACGCTCCATCAAAATTTGAGACATCTGTGGCATTGTGTTGTGTGACAAAACTGCACATTTTAGATTGACGTTTTACTGTCCCCAGCACAAGGTGCACCTGTGTAATGAGCATGCTGTTTCATCAGCTTCTTGATATGCCACACCTGACAGGTAGATGGATTATCTTGGCAAAGGCGAAATGCTCACTAACAGGGATGTAAACAAATTTGTGCACAAAATTAGAGAAATAAGCTTTTTGTGCATATGGAACATTTATGGAACTTTTTATTTCAGCTCATGAAACATGGGAACAACACTTTACATGTAGCGTTTATATTTTTGTTCAGTGTAGCTACATGGCTAATTGTCACGGCCGTCGTTAGGAAATGACCAAGGTGCAGCGTGGTGAGCGTACATTTTATTTTATTATTAATGTCGCCAACAAAACAAGAACCAAAGGAACGACCGTGAAGCTTACAAGGGCTATAGTGCCCCTAACAAAGACAACTTCCCACAATGACAAAAGGGAAAAAGGCTGCCTAAGTATGATTCCCAATCAGAGACAATGATAGACAGCTGTCCCTGATTGAGAACCATACCTGGCCAAAACATAGAAAACAGAACATAGAATGCCCACCCAAATCAGACCCTGACCAAACCAAATACAGACATAAAAAGGCTCTCTAAGGTCAGGGTGTGACACTAATAACCAGAGCCCTTGAGCTGGCCTACTGTAGCTAGCTGACTGAAATATCAGTGACTATTTAACCGTTGTACACTCATTTTCCGAGATTCACAAGGGTTTTGTTTGGGGGATGTCTGTTGACACAGCAGGAGTCGAGGGAAGTTAAAAGAATTCCCACTGTCAGTGGCATCTCTCTGCTACTTGCCTCTGTAGGTCTGGGCTGAGGTAATTCGTTTCACCTCTCAGACTGTCGTGGGCGGAGTTTCTCATTGGACAGAGTGGTGATTGAAAGCGCTGCTAACACGGCAAATCCGGGGTAGCAGGCGAACATAATGAGCATTCTTGAATCATTCATGATTCCACTCATTCGCAGAGGTAGGTGCGATTAGAACACAGATCAAGCTTTCTGGGAGTTTATTAACACGGGGAATGCAATAATAAGAGGGTAGGTGATAATTAACAAAATACAAAGGTGAGTAAACGCTATTTCACAAATAAGATGGTGAGTAAACGGCATTTAAGTGCATTTACCCTCCACTACATCTGTTTGGGTCTGGAAAAAAACATTCATAAACATCAATATCCTGACAGGCAGGTTTGAATCTAGATAGCCCGTCATTTTAGCTATCGATGTGACGTTTGGCAGCGCCTAATCAGTCAGTTGTGTGCCTGGCTGAGTAGCTGTGTGGGTGGATCTGCAACTTTAGTGATACATTCTCTAATCCTGATTAATTCTTGTCTCCTAGAATAAAGAATTGACAGTTTACACAAACACAACTGATCAGATGAGGTTAAGATGAAAGACTTACCTCCACTTTGGTTAAAACGCTGCTTTAGAGTATTGATGTTGACTTTGAAAATCTGCTGGGAACCCAATAAATTCACTTTCTCCCTCTCCCAGTACTGCGTGTCTGGCTGCTTGTTCATCCAGTCCTGTTTGCACACCACTCTCTGGCTGTTGCTGTCATAGTGAACCATCTGAACATCATCCACCATCCCCACACCCACAAACTCTGGGAAGTTGGTAACTCCAGAGGATGCAGTGTAGAAATACTTCAGGGAGTGAGTCACTAGAGGGGAAAAACAGATAATCTAAGTAATGTAAACTAGACAGAGCTTTACATTTTCTCATTTCACTTTTTAGTTTCTCCACACTACTGTTTAATAAACTGGTTGTTCATTAAATATTACTTTGAACAATTTTACTTTGTACCTAAATAGTTGTTTTTGTTCAAATGCAGGACGCCATTTATAAGGAAAGTTTCTAAGACAGAATGTAACCCCTAGATATTACACATTTTGTGTACCAGACATGGAGAACCAAGAACGTTTTATCAAGAGAATGATCTGGAATCAGTGTCTGATATATACAGTACCAGTCAAAAGTTTGGACACACCTACTCTTTCAAGGGCTTTTCTTTATTTTTACTATTTCCTATATTGTAGAATAATAGTGAAGACATCAAAACTATGAAATAACACATTTGGAATCATGTAGTAACCCAAAAAGTGTGAAACAAATCAAAATATATTTTAGTTTTTAGATTCTTTAAAGTAGCCACCCTTTGCCTTAATGACAGCTATGCACACATGGAATGCTTTTCCAACAGTCTTGAAGGAGTTCCCACATATGCTGAGCACTTATTGGCTGCTTTTCCTTAACTCTGCGGTCCAACTCATCCCAAACCATCTCAATTGGGTTGAGGTCGGGTGATTGTGGAGGCCAGGTCATCTGATGCAGTACACCATCACTCTCCTTCTTGGTCAAATAGCCCTTACACAGCCCCAAGGTGTGTTGGGTCATTTTCCTGTTGAAAAACAAATGATAGTCCCACTAAGTGAAAACCAGATGGGATGGCGTATCGCTGCAGAATGCTGTGGTAGCCATGCTGGTTAAGTGTGCCCTGAATTCTAATTAAATTACAGTGTCACCAGCAAAGCACCCGCACACCATCACACCTCCTCCTCCATGCTTCACGGTGGGAACTACACATGCGGAGATCATCCGTTCAACTACTCTGCGTCTCACAAAGACACAGCGGTTGAAACAAAAATCTCAAATTTGGTCTCATCAGACCAAAGGACAGATTTCCACCAGTCTAATGTCCATTGCTCGTGTTTCTTGGTCCAAGCAAGTCTCTTATTATTATTGGTGTCCTTTAGTAGTGGTTTCTTTGCAGCAATTCAACCATGAAGGCCTGATTCACCCAGTCTCCTCTGAACAGTTGATGTTGACATGTGTCTGTTACTTGAACTCTGTGAAGTATTTATTTGGGCTTCAATTTCTGAGGCTGGTATTCCTCTGCAGCAGAGGTAAGTCTGGAGCTGTGTTCGAATACCCATACTAACTGCACTATTTGTGACGTAAATTGAAAGTCCAACGAGAGCGGATACAAATTCTTTGCTTTAACTAATTATGACAAATGTTAAGAAAATGTTGAGCAATGTAATAAAGTAATGACTTTTCAAATAAGTTACCTTACATAAGTTACCGTTACCTTATTTTGGGTGACAATTTGTTAGCTACGCTGTCCTTACAAACCACATCATTACAGCAGTATGTACAGGTATGTCAGCTAGCTACCTAGTAATTTGTTATGCTAACTAGCTAGCATGAGGTTGCATAGCAACAGCTACAACTTCCGGTAGATAGGCAAAGAGCTAGTACGCTCCACTGAAAGGATACCATTCGGTTACAGTATACTAAAATGAACTAATATAGTATGGGTCGTCCTTTCCTGTGGCTGTCCTCATGATAGCCAGTTTCATCATAGCGCTTGATGGTTTTTGCGACTGCACTTGAAGAAATGCTCAAAGTTCATGACATTTTCCGGATAGACTGACCTTCATCTCTTAAAGTAATGATGGACTGTCGTTTCTCTTTGCTTATTTGAGCTGTTCTTGCCATAACATGAACTTGGTCTTTTATTAAATAGGGTTATCTTCTGTATACCACCCTTACCTTGTCACAACACAACTGATTAGCTCAAGAAATTCCACAAATTTACTTTTAACAAGGCACACCTGTTAATTGAAATGCATTCTAGGTGACGACCTCATGAAGTTGGTTGAGAGAATGCCAAGAGTGCGCAAAGCTGTAATCAAGGCAAAGGGTGGCTACTTTGAAGAATCCCAAATATAAAATATATTTTGAACTGTTTAACACTTTTTTGGTTACTACATGATTCCATATGTGTTATTTCATAGTTTTGATGTCTTCACTATTATTCTACAATGTAGAAAATATAAAAAATAAAGAAAACCCTGGAATGAGTAGGTGTGACAAAACATTTGACTGGTACTGTAGATGGAAAACCATTAAGAATAGTTTTCTGAAATGGAACAAAGTGATATTACCAGGCAGATATTTCTGTGGATTCATTACCTGTGATATACACAAGTGAAAACATGATATCCCTTCCAAATATACAGCATGTGGAAAGGTTACGGTCCTGTCTGGTTTAGTTGGTAGAGCATGGCTCTTCCAATGCCATGGTTGTGGGTTGGAATCCCATGGGGGACCAATACGAAAATGTATGCACTCACTACTGTAAGTAGCTCTGAATAAGAGTGTCTGAAATAATGAAAATGTAAGTTCATTGATAATAAGAAGCCCAAGAGCACTATCACTGTAACTGATAGATAAAAATACACTACTTTTTAGCAACTTTACTTTTGACCTTGTACTGTATTCATCCTGATAGGAACTACCAAGTGGTTTATACTATTTGATTCAGTTCACACTCAGCTAAAAGTAATATGGTGTAACGGATGTGAAATGGCTAGCTAGTTAGCGGGTACGCGCTAGTACATTTACATTACATTTAAGTCATTTAGCAGACGCTCTTATCCAGAGCGACTTACAAATTGGTGCATTCACCTTATGATATCCAGTGGAACAACCACTTTACAATAGTGCATCTAACTCTTTTAAGGGGGGGGGGGGGTTAGAAGGATTACTTTATCCTATCCTAGGTATTCCTTAAAGAGGTGGGGTTTCAGGTGTCTCCGGAAGGTGGTGATTGACTCCGCTGACCTGGCGTCGTGAGGGAGTTTGTTCCACCATTGGGGTGCCAGAGCAGCGAACAGTTTTGACTGGGCTGAGCGGGAACTGTACTTCCTCAGAGGTAGGGAGGCGAGCAGGCCAGAGGTGGATGAACGCAGTGCCCTTGTTTGGGTGTAGGGCCTGATCAGAGCCTGAAGGTACGGAGGTGCCGTTCCCCTCACAGTAGCATAGTAGCATTTCAATCAGTTACGTCACTTGCTCTGAGACTTTAAGTAGGGTTTCCCCTTGCTCTGCAAGAGCCGCGGCTTTTGTGGAGCGATGGGTAACGACGCTTCGTGGGTGTCAGTTGTCGATGTGTGCAGAGGGTCCCTGGTTCGCGCCCGTGTCGGGGCGAGGGGACGGTTTAAAGTTATACTGTTACAATGGCATCAAAATATACTTTTTGGACAGTTTATTAGTGAATTATATTTAAATAAGGAGAGAAAAATCCCCAAAACACCATATCTACATTTTCTTGATATTTGTAGGAATAACACTGTAGAGTCCAGGGGCAAAACCTGTCATTGTTCATAGTCCTCTGGGGTGTTGCTGTCATCATATTCAGAGAGGAAGGTAAATGGTCAATTCTGTTTCTCAAAGGTGGCAGAATTGGCTGTTTAGCCTCTTTTCTGAATATGTCAGTAGCACCCCAGTGTTGTTACTCTGAACAAGCTATTGTCACGCCCTGATCTGTTTCATGTGTTTGTCTCCACCCCCTCCAGGTGTCGCTTATTTTCCGCTTTTCCCAAGTGTATTTATCCCTGTGTTTCCTGTCTCTCTGTGCCAGTTCGTCTTGCATGTTTTCAAGTCAACCAGCGTGTTTTCCCCTGCTCCTGCTTTCTATTTCTCTTTTGCTAGTCCTCCTGGTTTTGACCCTTGCCTGTTTTCTGGACTCCATTCCCACCTGCCTGACCATTCTGCCTGCCCTGACCTCGAGCCTGCCTGCCACTCTGTACCTCCTGAACTCTTAACTGATTTCGACCTTTTGCCTGTCCACGACCATTCTCTTGCTTACCCCTTTTGGATTGTTAATAAATATCAAAGACTCTAACCATCTGCCTCCTGTGTCTGCATCTAGGTCTCGCCTTGTGCCTTGATAGCTATAGGCCGATGTAAGACTTTTAAACAGGTTAACACTCGCAAAGCCGCTGGGCCAGATGGAATACAAAAGTACATTCTCAGAGCATGCGCAGGTCAGCTGGACAGTGTCTTCAGCTATGAAAAGCCAACTGACATTTACTCCTGAGGTGCTGACCTGTTGCACACTCTACAACCACTGTGATTATTATTTTACCCTGCTGGTCATTTATGAACGTTTGAACGTCTTGAAGAACAATCTGGCCTTAATGGCCATGTACTCTTATAATCTCCACCCGGCACAGCCAAAAGAAGACTGGCCACCCCTCAGAGCCTGGTTCCTCTCTAGGTTTCTTCCTAGGTCCCTGCCTTTCATGGGAGTTTTTCTTAGCCACTGTGATTCTACATCAGCATTGCTTGCTGTTTGGGGTTTTAGGCTGTGTTTCTGTAAAAGCACGTTGTGACATCTGCTTATGTAAAAAAGGGCTTTATAAATACATTTGATTGATTGATTGATTTTCACAGACATTTTCAACTTCGCCTTGTCCCAGTCTGTAATCTCAACATGTTTCCCAGACTATCTGCATTGATCCTATATTGCACACACTCACAAGACTCTACACACACACACTCACTTACACTGACACTCACAAAAACCCACATACACTACATACGTGCACACACACATAACACACACACACATACAAGCATACTGACGCTACACACACACACACACACACACACACACACACACACACACACACACACACACACACACACACCAAACCTGGGATAACTAGTTTTAACTATGCTTTGTGGGAAGTAACTCTTTTTCCGGGGGAACAATTTGAATACAGACCCCCCCAAAATTATTAGTTTTTATGACTATTTGAAACAGATCTCAGAAAGTGACTACTTGTTTAAACTAATTGAATACAGATCTGAGAAAGAAACTACTTAAAAAAATGAATACCTTCAACTAATAGGACTCCCTAAAAACACGCCACTTCGATACAAGTGACTTTTCGTAACAGGTTAGGAGAGCATTTTCTGCGTTAATTCTCCTAACCTGCTATGTAAATTCTGAAAGTGGAGTGTTTTTAGGGAATCTCTTCAACTAATGACAGGGCTGTATCTGGAACTGCCTGTTGAAGATAGAAAGAAAATGAATAGACCACACACAATCTCCTATACTATTCCAATCTATCTGACAGTCATATTTGATCTACACAATACATTTACATCAGAACATTTTGTAAATATCCATTCTCTGATTGTTCATTGCCCCAAATGTACATAATCAAGTCAAACCAATTAACCAAAGATATTTTGTACAGATACGTATAAATAAGTTGTAACACTCAACTACTGTATGACTCTTTCAACATGCCACTGAAAAGCTTGAAAGCTGCAATACATTTTATGATCCCTGAAAAAACGGAAGAGTAATTCAAAGCCAATTGCAAACAGCAAATTGGATGCTTAGCAAAAACAACTTTGAACCTCATTGTTCATCTGAGCACAAGTTTTGTTGTTTCAAACACACACTGTACCATATTTAAAGGGATAGTTTACTCAGAATACAAATTGACATAATTTTACACGTAACTTCACTGTAGTTGATTCAAGAAGGCAGTTTTGTGATATTTAGTATCCTTTCAACACTTAGCCTAATAGCCATATTTTGTTACTGTTAGCATTCTCAGTAACACTGAACATTAAACTGTTCTTGTACCTGTGTAATATAACTTTTGGATCAACATTTTATTAGCCTGTTGTTACAGAATACTTTGGTAGTTGCATTTTAATTGCACAGCAATACGCTGAACGTTTTTGTAACTACTGTACGCAAGAGGAATAGTGACGGTTCCTTATTCCACTTATGTAATAACTCAATTATTATGCAATTCTAAAGTAATTTCCAAAGTCTTATGTAACAACATGCTAACAAAATGTTGATCCAAAAGTTGTAATACACCTGCACAAGAACAGTTTTAATGTTGCTATCAAAGTTACTACATATGTATAAGAACTTCATGACAAGTGTTACTGTATTACCTTATGTCACACTCATTATGAAAATATATTGGTTAGTCATTTGGAAGCTGCAAAAGTGCTTTTCTCTAATGTTGAGTTAATTCCATGTTCCTCTTATTTAATTCTAGGCTAAAGGCTATATAACGATTCATATCTGAGAGCCCTCCAAACCAAGTGCTATTGATTATATATTTACACTAATTCAACTAATTGTTGTAAGTTTTGGTTCTTCATCAAATATTTGGCAGCTATCAAATCATTTTTGTTTTCAAATAACTTGCATATATTCAAAATACTTTCAAATATTATTTGGTTTTCTGAGACCTGTATTTGAATATCAATGCAAATAGTTGCCTTTTAGTTTAAACTCTATATAAACTATATTTGACTACCTTGAGTATTTGAAAAGTTTGTATTGTCATATAAAACTACAAAATACAACTATTTCTGCACAGGTCCACTGCTGCTGCTACTCAGTATTTTTTTCTTACTCTTATTATTATCCATCCTGATGACTAGTCACTTTACCCTGCCTATATATACATATCTACCTCAACTACCTCGTACTGATCCTGTACATTAATATGGTACTGATAGTCCCTGTATATAGCCTCATTCTTGTGTATTTTATTGCTCTTGTGTTATTATTTACAATGTTCTTATCTAACTTATGATATTATCTAACTCTGAATTGTTGGGAAAGGGCTCACAAGTAAGCATGGTATGGTAAAGTCTACACCTGTTGTATTCGGCGCAAGTGACAAATACAATTTTATTTGATAGGCAAGTGGATGCTTCTATAGGAGACCTCACAATAGCTTTGTTTCTGGTATTATACTGCCACCTTGAGGATGTTACTGCAAAATAACATGGCAAACCTTTTTTCTTGTAAGCCAAATGTATGTACTTTCATAATAGCCTACATCTTCACCATCACAAAACGATTGGAACTGAAACTGAACATACTGTAACTTAAAAAGATTGGAATTACAGTACACATTTCCAAGCCATGATCGCACCCCTCATACGTCTATTACGACGTGATTTCATTCGGGTGAACAGTTTCTCTCTATACCAACCCACTATCATCTGATCAGTTAGGTTTGGCAATTGTCATATCGAGGTACTACTAGACAGGACAGCGAGAACCACGTAACTAAAGGACAGCAAACATTCAGGTTTGTACATTCCAGTGAATTCTAGTACAGGACTACAAAAACATATTGCTATGCACAACTAAATTCAACACTATCAACAAAGAAGCCCGTAGTGAAACAAACAATATGTTGGTGGCAGACCCAACAGTGATTTTGAATATTCCAAATCGCCTAAAGATACAATTTTGTTCTTCTGATGTCCATATTGTATAAATCCATTAATAAACATGTTTTCTAGGAATGAAGAACATAAACCTCGGCTGTAGTAGACTATTCATTGTTCAACAAGCTTTCTAAAACTCAGTGCATCATTGTGATTCATATCAGTTTATTTCAATGTAAATGCTACTGTCTCCCTCTGGGCACAGACTTCAATTCAACGTCTATTCCACGTATTACATCATTTAACTGAAATTACGTGGAAACAACGTTGATTCAACCAGTGTGTGTGCCCACTGCCAGGGCTGCCACCTCCTCAGCACTGTGTACTTTGCGGTGATAATAAACCTCATTGTCTAATAACTGGCAAAAGTTTGCTGAAATTATATTATCAGAATAAAGTTTTTTTTTAAATCGAAATCTGTCATTGATTTGAAGAAAAAGCTTGCAAGGTCTAAAAGTATTTAGCTTAATGTAACAATAATAAGTAAATACATAGGCACATATAATTACTTTGAGATTTTTGCAATTATCTTTTATATACTTCCCCAGAGTCAGGTGAACTCATGGATACCATTTTTATGTATCTGCATCCAGTACGAATGAAGCTAGAGCCAATGGTAACTAGCGTTAGCGCAATGACTATCTGTTGCCATAGACTTCCAGTTGCTGCGCTGACGCTAGTCAGCAACTTCCTTCAAACTGCATGCAGAGTCGTACATAAAAATGATATACACGAGTTAATCTGGCTCCGAGGATATAAGCAGTGGTGGAAAAAGTACTAAATTGTTCTGCTTGAGTAAAAGTAAAGATACCTAAATAGAAAATGACTCAAGTAAAAGTGAAAGTCACCCAGTAAAATACTATTTGAGTAAAAGTCTAAAATTATTTGGTTTGAAATATACTTAAGTATTAAAAGTAAATGTAATTGCTAAAATGTACTTAAATATCAATAGTATAAACCATTTCAAAGTGTGAATCAGACCATTTCCCTGTCAAAATGTATAGTACTTTTGGGTGTCAGGGAAAATGTATGGAGTAAAAAGTACATTATTTTCTTTAGGAATGTAGTGAAGTAAAAGTAAATATAAATAGTAAAGTACAGCTACCCACAAAAAAACGACTTAAGTAGTTCTTTAAAGTATTTTTACTTAAGTACTTTATACCACTGGATATAGAACTTCATTGCCAAAATCCCGTAGTATCCATTTAAGCATAGGCCTTAAATAAATGACCTACATAACTATTTTTGTAAAATCTCAAATAACTTTCTACTGACCAGCAGATGCTGTGTGAAGAAGTCCTATTCCCAGCACCAGCAAGACAAAACCCTTCATGTTGACGTTTGTCAATTCTGAAGTTGGCCTATGTGTTCTCTCCCATGACGGTTTATATGAAGGTTCTCTCTAACAACCTCACAACCAACCTCACTCTCCTGAGCGTAAGGCTGATGATGAAACATATTTAGCACCAAGTTAAAACGAGTATATCGTTTTTGAGCCAATGAGAATTTAGCCAGCTCAAGCATCATTAGAATCTGGGTGGAACTAAGAAGCAGTTGACTTACGAAACTGAAAGTAAATTGTGTGTAGTCAGTCAACGATTAGGACCGAAACAGTGTTCTCATTGTGCCTGGGGTTGGGGGCCTAGATATTTTCACTATTAACTTTGATGGCTTATTGCAACTCAAGATAATGTGTCTTCGATAATGTGTCGTCAGAGAGCTCGTTCGGGTTCAAATGTAGTGAGAAACTAAAGGTCAGTGAATGAAAACCGTACACCTTTAATTTTTTCTTATTTACTATATATGAAAAAATAATATCTTATAGCAAACTTTTTTGATTACTCCAGGGGCACAGCTTTCATTGTGGATTCTGAAAGTGCATTTTTGTCCCCCCCAGTTTTATAATTGGAATGTGATACAAAACGAGGCAACGGTGTGCTTTAGGACCATGCGGATGCCTCCGAGAGGTCGGGTAGGCTGTTTGGAGTGTTTATTCGACTCAAATAAAGAAAATCCCTCCCACTTCTAAAACCAAAGTCGCACCCCTGGATTACACAGTATACTTTCAATTACATTTTACTGAAATCATGCAATCATTGACATTCCAGTACATATAGGACATCAAAGATTTCTGTCAACTTTTAACATTACTCACATGCCCCTTGAAATGGAATCTCTAGAGAGTGATGCAGATCAGTTTTCATGGTCAGAGTCAGTCATCAGCACCAAATCAAATCATATGTTATTTGTCACGTGCCTAATACAACAGGTGTAGACCTTACCTTGAAATACTTACGTACAAGAAATAGAGTTAAGAAAATATTTACTAAACAAAGTAAAAAATAAATAAAAAGTAAAACAATAGGCCTCCTGGGTGGCGCAGTGGTCTAGGGCACTGCATCGCAGCGCTAGCTGCGCCACCAGAGACTCTGGGTTCGCGCCCAGGCTCTGTCGCAGCCGGCCGCGACCGGGAGGTCCGTGGGGCGATGCACAATTGGCCTAGCGTCGTCCGGGTTAGGGAGGGTTTGGCCGGTAGGGATATCCTTGTCTCATCGCGCACCAGCGCAGTGCGCGCTAACCAAGGGAGCCAGGTGCACGGTGTTTCCTCTGACACATTGGTGCGGCTGGCTTCCGGGTTGGAGGAGCGCTGTGTTAAGAAGCAGTGCGGCTTGGTTGGGTTGTGTTTCGGAGGACGCATGGCTTTCGACCTTCGTCTCTCCGGAGCCCGTACGGGAGTTGTAGCGATGAGACAAGATAGTAATTACTAGCAATTGGATACCACGAAAATTGGGGAGGAAAGGGGGTAAAAATAATAATAATAATAAATTGCATAACAATACAAAGCTATATACATGGGGTACCGGTACCGAGTCAATGTGTGGTGGTACAGGTTAGTTGAGGTAATTTGTAAAAGTAGGTGGGGATTAAGTGATGTATAGATAATAAACAGTGAGTAGCAGCAGTGTAAAAACAATGTAAATAGTCCGGGTGGCCATTTAATTGTTCAGCAGTCTTATAGCTTGGGGGTAGAAGCTGTTAAGGAGCCTTTTGGACCTAGACTTGGCACTCCGGTATCGCTTGCCGTGCAGTAGCATAAAGAACAGTCTATGACTTGGGTGACTGGAGTCTTTGACAATTTTTTGGGCCTTCCTCTGACATCGCCTAGTATATAGGTCCTGGATGGGCGGAAGCTTGGCCCCAGTGATGTATTGGGCCGTACGCACTACCCTCTGGTCGGATGCAGAGCAGTTGCCATATCAGGCGATGATGCAACCGGTCAGGATCAAATCACATTTATTTATATAGCCCTTCTTACATCAGCTGATATCTCAAAGTACTGTACAGAAACCCAGCCTAAAACCCCAAACAGCAAGCAATGCAGGTGTAGAAGCACGGTGGCAAGGAAAAACTCCCTAGAAAGGCCAAAACCTAGGAAGAAACCTAGAGAGGAACCAGGCTATGAGTGGTGGCTAGTCCTCTTCTGGCTGTACCAGGTGGAGACTATAACAGAACATGACCAAGATGTTCAAATGTTCATAAATGACCAGCAGGGTCAAATAATAATAAGCACAGTAGTTGTTAAGGGTGAAACAGGTCAGCACCTCAGGAGTAAATGTCAGTTGGCTTTTCATAGCCGATCATTAAGAGTATCTCTACCGCTCCTGCTGTCTCTAGAGAGTTGAAAACAGCAGGTCTGGGACAGGTAGCACATCCGGTGAACAGGTCAGGGTCAGAACAGCCGCAGGCAGAACAGTTGAAACTGGAGCAGCAGCACGGCCAGGTGGACTGGATGTTCTCGATGGTGCAGCTGTAGAACTTTTTGAGGATCTGGGGACCCATGCCAAATCTTTTCAATCTCCTGAGGGGGAAAAGGTTTTATCGTGCCCTCTTCACAACTGTCTTGGTGTGTTAGGACCATGATAGTTTGTTGGCGATGTGGACACCAAGGAACTTGAAACTCTCGACCCGCTCCACTTCAGCCCCGTCGATGTTAATGGGGGCCTGTTCGGCTCTCCTTTTCCTGTAGTCCACGATCATCTCCTTTGTCTTGCTCACATTGAGGGAGAGGTTGTTGTCCTGGCACCACACTGCCAGATCTCTGACCTCCTCCCTTTAGGCCGTCTCATCGTTGTCGATGATAAGCCTAGCACTGTTGTGTCGTCAGCAAACTTATTAATGGTGTTGGAGTCGTGCTTGGCCACGCAGTCATGGGTGAACAGGGAGTACAGGAGGGGACTAAGCACACACCCCTGGCAGGCCCCGGTGTTGAGGATCAGTGTGGCAGATGTGTTGTTGCCTACCTTACCACCTGAGGGTGGCCCTTCAGGAAGTCCAGGATCCAGTTCAGTCCCAGGGTCCTTAGATTAGTGCTGAGCTGTAATCAATGAACAGCATTCTTACATAGGTGTTCCTTTTGTCCAGGTGGGAAAGGGCAGTGTGGAGTGCGATTGAGATTGCATCATCTGTGGATCTGTTGGGGCACTATGCGAATTGGAGGAGGGTTTCCGGGATGATGGTGTTAATGTGAGCCATGACCAGCATTTTAAAGCACTTCATGGCTACCGACATGAATGCTACAGGGCGGTAGTCATTTAGGCAGGTTACCTTCGCATTCTTGGGCACAGGGACTATGGTGGTCTGCTTGAAACATGTAGGTATTACAGACCCGGTCAGGGAGAGGTTGAAAATGTGAGTCAAGACACTTGCCAGTTGGAGGCTCTTCTTCATCTCTGTTCTGTTACTGCTGTATCTCTCTGTTACACTGAGATATTGTATGTGAACAGGCAGCATCCCAAACAGCAACACTCCTAACACTGGTTTCAGTATCAATGTGTCATGAAAACATGCCATCTATTTGTTGTAGGGGCAAATGAGGACATAGACAAACATACACACATGAGATTGAGAAGCAATACTCAATCCTGAGTGTCAGAGAAGTTAACTAATTGAAAACTGTATTCTGAAACAGACAACAATCTTGGATGACAGTCAATGGAGTCAATGCAGAAACGTACAGTAAGAGGCCACCTAAATGGACATCCTAACCCTGTTTAGAATGACCCTGTATTATTTATGACGAGACTTATAAATTGGAAGACAGCTTAATCTTTGACAGGTTTATGTAGATGATGTAGTTCCCCACCTCTGAAATTTGACAGGTCCTTCTTTGGCAAACAGTATATCGGATGTATTGGGATAAAGGAAAATGTCACGATCGTGTGGAGGAGAGACGGAACAAAACGCAGCATGTGGAAAATAAGCCATCTTCTTTTATTTTACTACGAAGATGAATATGAAACGAAACACTATTACAAACTATACAAAACAACAAACGACCGTGAAGCTATAAACGTAGTGCACACACACACACACACACACACACACACACACACACACACACACACACACAGGCTACAAACGTTCAACATAGACAATTCCCCACAAACAGCTAAAGCCTATGGTTGCCTTAAATATGGCTCCCAATCAGAGACAACAATAACCAGCTGTCTCTAATTGAGACCCAATTCAGGCAACCATAGACTTTCCTAGATACCTACACTCAACCATAGACACAGCTAGACTACTATACTAAACATAAACCCAACTTCTCTAATAAACCCCCTAAACCTTACAACCACCCTAGACACTACAAAAACCACATACATTCCCCATGTCACACCCTGACCTAACCAAAATAATTAAGAAAACAAAGAATACTAAGGCCAGGGCGTGACAGAAAAAGACAAATCTCAGTGTCTCTGTGACAATAAATCCTTTTAAGACAAGCCAGTCTAGATACTGCAAGCATGTTGTGGCAGACCTAAATACAGGAAGGTCTTGCAGCAAACTGCTGCTGTAGGTTTAGTTATTGGCCTATTCTCAGAGGGCTTACTGTGGTTTGGGAGGATGACACAATAGAGCTACATGTATCTCAGGTTAAGGTCAGAGCTTTACTTGGCATACTGGATGTAACCCATAGAAGTAGGTGCATTGTGTTGGATCTACCTCCATTTAATATTCAATTATCTTATAGCATCACATTGAAAACAGGGCAATAAACAAATACAGCATGGAAATGCAATGCAAAGTACTGTGCACACACACACACACATGAGAGGGGTGGAGTCCAACAGTGTTGAGTTAAGTATCACGCTCTTTCCTGTAAGAGGTTCAGCATGCAGCCATCTTGTGTCTATCTATCCTCCATCATGAGATGGCTGAAACACTGACCCATCAACTAGTTCTAGTAAACATGGTTTTTCATCTCCATACCGCTGAGTGGGATGCATTACATTGATAAAGGTTCTGTTTGTTATTGTCATGAACATTACAATCTTGCCATTCAACCAGGGTTTTTGTCTCACTCTATGTAAACACTTATGCAAAATGAAATACAGTGGCAGTAGATAATAGATAAACTCTTTTACCATCGATGTAAAGTAACTACATCACTAACTAGGTCAAATGTTTTTGTTCACCAATAATTACTCCAATTCTCTCCCAGATGGAACCATGTTCTGGAATTCTTTAACACTCCCACAGTGTGTTCTGGTATGTGTGTGGAGGGGATAACCACATCAAGTTCAGTTAACTAATACGTCTGTGAATGGAAGGTCCCTGATAAGAATCATGAAAGGGACAAACCATCAGTCACAAAGGCTACAGTGAAGGATGAACAATGCCACAGTGCCATCTACAGGTAGACTGTAACTCTACTCAACACTGTTTCAGAGAAATCACCTGATGTCTCTGCCTGCCATGCTGAAAGAAGAAGTTGCCTCTCACCACAGATCTTAGATCAGATTACTCTAACCCCGTCCTAATATATAAACCATTTGATGGGTAAAACACATCCGACCCTGTATCAGTGGTTAAGGCAACTTTTACCAACTCCCTCTGTCATAGTCGCCTTTATTATCAACAGAGAACTGCCATTTGATTTGGCACATACACCAGGAAGTAAGACAGGCAGAGCAGAGGCCATAGCTTGTTTATCAGATAAATGTATCGGGTCATGGAATCCATCTTGTTACCTTTTTATCTGCATTCTGCGACATTCCGACTCAGGAAGTACAATCTATTGAAAATGCAGTTGATTTAATCTGTTGACTTTATACACAAAACATGTTAAGCCATATATGAATGGCATTAGAAGTAAAACGTTTTTTTTGCCAATAAAAACATCAAAAATAAAACATAATGGAAGAAGGAGTGACTGCTGGGTATGATGTTGTAGGTGACATGAAACAACACCAGTGGAGGAATTATAATCCAATAGGAGATGAAAGAAGTACAATGGCATCAGGCACCAGAGTGAAATGAGCAAAATAAATTGAAATAGAAAGTAAAAGTAAATGCCATTGATTATTGACATGTTTTAATGGTGACACTGATGAATAAATCACTTTATAGCTTGTTTATATTTATATTATAGCAGTAACAAATATGTTATACGTAGGCCTCACAAATTCTAACAGCCTTCACCAGTTCACTAGTCTTCCTCCAGTAGGCAACCGGTCATTCAAATCCTGTCTTTGACATACAGATGTAGGATCTTGTTTGAGACAGTTTGCTACAGCAGGAAAATAATCCTGCTGCAACAGGAAATGGGAATTATTATGTGGATTATAATTCATGGGAATCACGTCTGAAATGTCAAAGTGGAAATTACAATCTTCAGAAGCCTTTTTAAACCTCAAATACACTACACGTTTAACATTTCCTGCATTTCAGGAAAGTTCTCCTGCAACAGGGTGATCAAATGAAGATCCTACATCTGTAGGTCTGGCTGGTCTGCCATGTTTGTTCCCATGGGTGAACTATAATGAGGGTTGTAGTTGTGTTTTTTTCCATACACATCTTATTAGTGATTACAGTAACTGTGGCTGAACAGCCCTGCTGGTGACTGGCCTGAGGTGTCAAAGGTCATGTAGTATAGATGAGAGGAGCACAGAGAGTACTACAGTATAGCCTATGTACCAAAGATTGAAGGGGATGGTACCTGAAGGATGATGAGGTGTGATTTCAAGTATGAAACATCTGCCCATTCATAGTATTAAACACTAGTGAATTACTGTAAGTCTCTTCAGCACTAAAGCATGTGACCAGGGTGCAAGTTCTCTGTTTGGCTCCTGATTGAAGCTCCCCAAAGCTCAATATGAAGCACAAAGACACATTTAGTAAGTTAGCAAGCATTTGTTTCTGAAAATCAACTGTCAAATAAAACATTTAATCACACAAAAAATATAACTAACCTCCTCCAACATAGCCTGAGTGCCAGTTGGTTTCTGCTCTCTTTCCAACTCCTTGGCATGATAGCAGAAAGTGAAAAGGGAAGGGAAAGGGGATATCTAGTCAGTTGTACAACTGAATGCATTCAACTGAAATGCGTCTTCCGCATTTAACTCAACCCCTCTGAAATCAGAGAGACAAACATACTGACACTCAGGCTACCTCCAATATGTCTGTTATAAAACTGTAAAGATCTGAGAAAATAATTTGTACACCATTGTTAAGAATAAAACTGCTATTGAATGATATAGTAGAGTATTAATGGACACCATGGAGTACGGATCACAAAACCCCCGGGATACATGGGGTCTAAAAAGGTTGCATCATTATAGTTTTATCACTAGTTTTATCATTGATGTTAACACTTCCAAGTTTACCTGTGTAGCAGAACGATAATCCAAAAGCTCAGAAGTTTTTGTTATTGTCTAATTATTAAGACAATAGTGATTCTCCTTACTCCAGGATGTTGACAGCATGGCATAGCATAGCTTTAGCCCTTAGTTTGTAACATCTAACAACTTCAGTGTTACAGGTTAGCAAAAGTTGAAATAACTAATTTTCAGTAAAAACCCATCTGTTTTTGATTTTCAAACTATTTTAAAACCTATAACCCCAATATCAGACCCAGTTATTATTTTTTTTTAAAGAAAAAAAAAAGATTTTTGTCATTGTGGATTTTAGTTGTGCAGTTATTAGTTACAAGAAGTGGTAACAATTTCCTTGACACCCAGCGTCATAACACATTATGACAGGGTCATGACCATGTCATAGTATGTCATAACCTGTTATAATATGGTCATAACACTGTCATGACACATTGTTTTAGGCCTGTGTTGATATGTATTGCGTTATTTTATGGCTGGTTGTGACACCTACATAAGACTGTAAAAACCCGCACAACCTACCACACAATGCTAAACATTTCACTACATCGTAGCCTGTGTGTCAACAGTATGTTTCTGATGTATATATTTTAAATTGACCATATTAAATGATCATTGTAATTGTGCACAAATTGATGTCAGACATGCACCTACCTCTATGCTCTGTTGCTGATGAATGGGATGAATTCAGGAGCAGATTTCAGAAGCAGGACAAGGCACACTATTTTTGACTGGTGACTGAAATAAGGGCATATTTGTGATAGGCATATTTGGCTTATATGATTATGATGTTCATAATGCTTCATGACAGTGTCATAAAGTGTATTTTCTACAAGTTATTTAAAATATTATCAAAAAAACATGACTGAAAGAATTCATTACATCAAAAACAAAGGATTTAAGAGACAAACTTTCAAACAAAAGGAAACATCTTGGTAATGAAAATAATTATTATAGGTGTCATAAACAGCAATAAAATAATGCAATATATGTCACAACAGGTGTAAATTTATGGGTCATGACAGTGTTATGACCATATTATGACAGGTTATGACAAGTTAAGTCAGCTGTTATGACATATTATGACATAGTTATAACGTGTTATGACACTGGGTGTCAAGTTAAGTGTTACCCAAGAAGTTATCACCAGATATTGCTGTTTTAGAGAAATGTGTCTTTGTGGCTGGGTGCACATTACTTTGACTCAAACTTCTAGAAGAGTTTTTTGTCTTTCTTTTCTTGTCTCTGCTTCTCTGCTGTAAAGACAGACAGACAGACAGACAGACAGACAGACAGACAGACAGACAGACAGACAGACAGACAGACGTCAGTGAATAAGATGACTGAAGCTAATACAGCATATTCCACTGAAAAGACTTGAAACCAATCCTTTTTTTAAATATATATATTTTTAAAATGCTACCCCCTTTTTTCTCCCCAATTTCATGGTATCCAATTGGTAGTAGTTACAGTCTTATCTCATCGCTGCAACTCCTGTACGGACTCGGGAGATGCGAAGGTCGAGAGCCATCCACCACCCAACCAAGCCGCACTGCCTCTTGACACAATGCACATCCAACCCGGAAGCCAGCCGCACCAATGTGTCGGAGGAAACACCGTACACCTGGCGACCTGGTCAGCGTGCACTGCACCCGGCCTGCCACAGGAGTCGCTAGTGCGCGATGAGACAAGGATATCCCTGCCGGCCAAACCCTCCCTAACCTGGACGACGCTTGTCGCCGCCCCATGTGCCTCCCGGTCGCGACCGGCTGCGACACAGCCTGGGCTCAAACCCAGAGTCTCTGGTGGCACAGCTAGCACTGCGATGCAGTGCCTTAGACCACTGCGCCACCCGGGAGGCTGACTTGAGCCAAATCCTACCTTGAGATACACCACATATACAGAAGTATGTGGACACCCCTTCAAATGAGTGGATTTGGCTATTTTAGCCACACCTGTTGCTGATAGGTGTATAAATCAAGCACACAGCCATGCAATCTCCATAAAAAAAACATTGGCAGTAGAATGGCCTTACTGAAGAGCTCAGTGACTTTCAACCACTTACTGTTGGCCTGAACAAAGCCTGAAACAGAGATAAACATGCTGAACATACATGCTGATGTTGAGGGTTCAATTTCAGTGTTTAGGGTTTGATCACCTGTCAGCTTTTCACACAGAGTGTTCTGTTCTTCATCCCTGTTCTGTTTCTGCTCTGTTACACACAGTGTTCTGTTCTTCATCTCTGTTCTGTTGCTGCTCTGTTACACTAAGATCATGTTTCTAAACAGAACAGCATCCCAAATAACATTACTCTTCTGCTGAGCTGAGCTGAGCTGATTGAATAGGACGCCATGTGTCTCAGACAGTGTCTCTGTACCTATCCGCTTCAATATGCTGCTGGCGAAGTTCAAATACTTCTTCAAAGTGTCAATACACTCCTTAGTGAAGTACTATTTGAGATATTTCAGATCCTTGCTGTTGTTGTCCCACTTCTGTTTGATGGTATCTGCCTGCTGTACGGAGGTTATCCATCTTACGGTCTTCATGTCCAATGAAATGAAATCCTCACCATCGTATCCATAGTGATGGAAATAATCTTTGAGTTCAGTCTCATCATTCCACTCACAGCCGTACAAGTTCTGGATTGTGTGAACACCTGAGAAAGAGAGAGAGAGGTCTATCTACAGTAAACATGTATTACCTGGGCAACGGCCATGTAACACTAGATATAAACTACTTTATTCATTTATGTAAGTGTGTGTGTGTGTGTGTGTGTGTGTGTGTGTGTGTGTGTGTGTGTGTGTGTGTGTGTGTGTGTGTGTGTGTGTGTGTGTGTGTGTGTGTGTGTGTGTGTGTGTGTGTGTGTGTGTGTGTGGTACCGCTGGGTTGAACAACACAACTGTATACTTTCTTTCACTATTCTCTCCATCATGGCAAACAAACAGGGCCATAACTTGTTCATGTTTAGCTATCAAATGTCATCTTTAAGGAGTGACACAATGGTGCATACAAGACTTCTAACATGATGAGTCACTTGACTTTTGTGTGTCTCTGTCGCTCCGGGGTAAAGTTTCCCTTAGGTACAGATCTAGGATCAGATTCCCCTCCCACAATCCTGACCTTAACTGTGCATGGTGAAAGAAATATCTGACCCTGTATCAACTTCTACCAACTCCCTCTGGCATAGTCTATCTTTATTGTCAACAGAGAACTGGCATTTGATTGGACACACACCAGGAAGTAAGATGGCCAGAGCAGAGACCTAGCTTGCCTTGTTTATCAGATTAAAGTCTCAGGTCATGGAATCCTTCTGGCTACCTTGTTTCTCTGCATTCTGCAAACAGTCAGGAAATGATGTGACATTCCAACTCAGGAAGAATAAAAACAAGATATTCTCTATTGAAAAGGCAGCTGATTTATCTGTTGACTGGATATACAAAACATATTAAGCCATATCTCAATGCCATTAGAAGTAAAAAATAATAATAATCTATAAAAGTATTTAGAGTTAAAATCTTTGCTTTGTATTTAGTTTGATATTTCACACATAAAAAATAACACATCATGGTGTCACGATCGTGTGGAGGAGAGACGGACCAAAACGCAGCATGAGGAAAATAAGCAATCTTCTTTTAATTAAACGAACGAAGATGAACATGAAACGAAAACACTATTACAAACAAACAAAACAACAAATGATCTTGAAGCTAAATAACGCAAGTGCCCAGACAAGCAACAAACGTTAAACAAGACAACTACCCACAAAAGCCTACTGCCTATGGCTACCTTAAATATGGCTCCCAATCAGAGACAAATGAATGACAGCTGTCTCTGATTGAGACCCAATCTAGGCAGCCATAGACATGACTAGACAACCTAACAATACTCTATCCCATACACATACAACACCCATAGACTAACCAAAACACACACAACATACAATGCCCACCCCAACTCACGCCCTGACCAACTAAACATAATCAAAATAACATAAAAATAGGTCAGGAACGTGACACATGGAATAATGAGTGACTGTTGGGTATGATGTTGTACTGTAGGTGACATGGAAACACACCAGTTATTTTTTATTTTATTTTATTTGTATTTATTTATATTTTTTACCTTTATTTAACTAGGCAAGTCAGTTAAGAACAATTCTTATTTACAATGACGGCCTAGGAACAGTGGGTTAACTGCCTTGTTCAGGGGCAGAATGACAGATTATTACCTTGTCAGCTCAGGGATTCGATCTCGCAACCTTCCAGTTACTAGTCCAACGCTTATGATCCAATAGGAAATGCTAGTAAATGTAATTGATTATTGAGATGTTAAATGATGATTATGATATAAATAAGGTTATAGCTTGTTTATAGTTAGAACAAATATCTATATGTCTCAAGCTATATCATGGATGGTCAGTCCTTACATCCATAGCTCTGTCTATGAATTTGAGAGTGGTAACATTTCTCCAGCCCCATAGCTTTTTACCAAAACAGGGACATGGAAGACCCCTTATTGTTTCTACTGCTTCATATTGTAACCTGCAGTACGCTGTCTATTTTAGTGCAGTATAATGAAAAGACTGGCCCCTACTACCCTGACCAAGGGCTTTTGGTCTTGCTGGCAAAAGCTAATGTAACGATCGTCCTGGGAAGAAGGAGAGGACCAAGGTGCAGCGTGGTAAGTGTTCATGTTATAATTTAATTAAAACTGAACACTAAACAAAATAACAACGAGGAAGAATGAAAAAGAAACAGTTCTGTATGGTGAAAACACGCAACACAGAAAACAACTACCCACAAACAGAGGTGGGAAAAGGCTACCTAAGTATGGTTCTCAATCAGAGACAACGATTGACAGCTGCCTCTGATTGAGAACCACACCCCGCCAAACACATAGAACACAACATAGAATGCCCACCCCAACTCACGCCCTGACCAACCAAAATAGAGACATAAAAAGGATCTCTAAGGTCAGGGCGTGACAGCTAATTCCCTGTCAGTTAGACCAAAGTACTGAAGGCTCTAGTTGAAAGACTGGAGCCTTGTATGTAAGAAACACCTACATACACCCATGTTACAATTTAATATTTCATATATCTTTGTTGTTGTTGATGTAGGAAGACACCTCATAACGGCTAACATCAGGGGTACCCTTGTGTCATGAACGGGGTATGAAAAGGAGGTCCTCAGCCCCGATGACGGCGGCTGCTGCTGTTACAGGACTACATGTGTCTGTAGTTAAGGTATGGGTGGGGAGTGAGATAGAGGTGGAATTAGGGACATGTTGTCACGTCTGCTCCTCCCCTCCTACGTCGCCAGAGTACTAGCCACCGGTCCTGGGATTCATCATTACGCTCACCTGTTAATCATTATGATTCACACCTGGACTCCATTACCTTCATCATCTCCTCCCCTTTATATGTCACTCGTCCCATGTTCACTCACCAGTTGGTATTGTTCTTGTGTATCGGCATTCTGCCTTATGTTAGTGTCATGTTCTTGGTTTTGTTGTTTATTAAAATGTTTCACCTGCTTCCGACTCACTGCCCCATCATTACACATGTGACGACAGGGATGGTGGATTTTGAAGGGTCAGTGGCAAAAGGGATTGGGGGGACAAATTGATTTATGGGAGAGTGGGGAAAGAAATAGGCTGTATTCCAATACCCTGCATCCAGAAGTGTTCACACTTTCATTTGACCTCATGCATTTAAAAGCATTGGATTGGTGCAAGCATAATATGGAGACATTCCACCACAGCACAAGACCACTGGACGACCCCAGGCCAAGTCTTTGCTTTCCTAACCCCCTGTATTATTTGAATATTGTGAAAAAAGAATAAACAATTCACCACCTAAAACACTGCAGATGAGGCAGAATCAGGCAACAGTGTAAAATCATGTTTAATTACAAATCAAATCTTATTTGTCACATGCACCGAATATAACAGATGTAGTAGACCTTACAGTGAAATGCTCACTGTAAACTGCATTTTATTAACACAGAAGTTAAACAGTGTTATGTTTTAATGTTTTTAGTTGAGTTACATCTAATGACAATGCTTTCCTTTCAAATTACAGAACCAGATTGGAAACTATGGGCATTCACTTAATGCCTCCTGCAGCACTCAGCGCCGCAAAGCTGCTGGTTATAAGCGCAGTGTGTAACGGTTTTCGTTGTCTGAGGAAGAGGAATCATCGGACCAAAGCGCAGCATGGTAAGTGTTCATGCTTTTATTTTTAACTGAACACTATAACAAACATAACAAAGAGAATAACCGAAACAGTCCTGTAAGGTGCAAAACACCAAACAGAAATTAACTACCCACAAAAACTGTGGGAAAAAGATACCTAAGTATGGTTCCCAATCAGAGACAACGATAGACAGCTGTCCCGGATTGAGAACCATACCCGGCCAAAACAAAGAAATACAAAAACATAGAAAAAAAGAACATAGAATGCCCACCCTAATCACACCCTGACCAAACCAAAATAGAGACATAAAAAGCTCTAATGTCAGGGAGTGACACAGTGTGTCTGCATATAACTTGTTTTGCTCAGAGGTGCTGAAGGGGAAAGGTATGTAATCTCAGATGAATGTGTATCCCAACATAAAAAATTTAGTCCTACATTCAGATGTGAAATGTTTAGAGTAATTTTCATCTCTCCATTCTATAATGAGTCTTTCCACAGTATTCCTTTTTTAGTCAGAAAAATATGATATATTCCTCATTTCAAATCAAATCAAATGTATTTATATAGCCCTTCGTACATCAGCTGATATCTCAAAGTGCTGTACAGAAACCCAGCCTAAAACCCCAAACAGCAAGCAATGCAGGTGTAGAAGCACGGTGGCTAGGAAAAACTCCCTAGAAAGGCCAAAACCTAGGAAGAAACCTAGAGAGGAACCAGGCTATGAGGGGTGGCCAGTCCTCTTCTGGCTGTGCCGGGTGGAGATTATAACAGAACATGGCCAAGATGTTCAAATGTTCATAAATGACCAGCATGGTCAAATAATAATAATCACAGTAGTTGTCGAGGGTGCAGCAAGTCAGCACCTCATGAGTAAATGTCAGTTGGCTTTTCATAGCCGATCATTAAGAGTATCTCTACCACTCCTGCGGTCTCTAGAGAGTTGAAAACAGCAGGTTTCAATAAGACTGTTTCCTGCTGGATTCTTTTTTTAAAGGGGTTTTAAAGTAAAAGTATTATTTAAAAACTATATTAACTGCCCAACGACAATAATCATAATAATAATCATTCATTTTAATTTGGCGGACGCCTTTCAGGACACTCAAGGACATCTTACATTAAAAGGAGGCCTACATAAAGTGAAGTGTGATACATGAAGTGTGATACATGATAAAATCAAGTGCATCAATCAACAGTGGAATATAACATCTAAATAATCTAAATTCAAAGGACCAGACAAAACAGGACAGATAAAAAGAGAAGGGAGGGGTTGGGAAGAAGATGCACACCTGGTTTAGGGTAAGGGTTTGGTTTAAGATGGAGAAGGAGAGTTGGAGGTCATACTTTTGCCATATTTATGATTCAACTTCTTCTCTTGTCCTCTCAAGGCATGCCAACCTTTACAAATAATGGGAATCTTCTGGCCACTGGGAAACACTGGCAATTTATAGAGAGAACCCCACACACCAATAACGAGACACACCTGGGCACAATCACAGTTAGGTGACGGATGTCACACCAATAAATAATCGACTTGGGTATTCCACAATGTTCAATTAGAGAACAATTTAAAAGTTAATTGTTTTATTACACATGTACTCTTCATTTCATAAAGCAATTTGTTTTCCAACATACAGTGGGGCAAAAAAGTATTTAGTCAGCCACCAATTGTGCAAGTTCTCCCACTTAAAAATATGAGAGAGGCTTGTAATTTTCATCATAGGTACACTTCAACTATGACAGACAAAATTAGAAAAAAAAATCCAGAAAATCCCATTGTAGGATTTTTAATGAATTTATTTGCAAATTATGGCGGAAAATAAACATTTGGTCACCTACAAACAAGCAAGATTTCTGGCTCTCGCAGACCTGTAACTTCTTCTTTAAGAGGCTCCTCTGTCCTCCACTCGTTACCTGTATTAATGGCACCTGTTTGAACTTGTTATCAGTATAAAAGACACCTGTCCACAACCTCAAACAGTCACACTCCAAACTCCACTATGGCCAAGACCAAAGAGCTGTCAAAGGACACCAGAAACAAAATTATAGACCTGCACCAGGCTGGGAAGACTGAATCTGCAATAGGTAAGCAGCTTGGTTTGAAGAAATCAACTGTGGGAGCAATTATTAGGAATAGAAGACATACAAGACCACTGATAATCTCCCTCGATCTGGGGCTCCACGCAAGATCTCACCCCGTGGGGTCAAAATGATCACAAGAACGGTGAGCAAAAAGAACCACGCGGGGGGACCTAGTGAATGACCTGCAGAGAGCTGGGACCAAAGTAACAAAGCCTACCATCAGTAACACACTACGCCGCCAGGGATTCAAATCCTGCAGTGCCAGACGTGTCCCCCTGCTTAAGCCAGTACATGTCCAGGCCCGTCTGAAGTTTGCTAGAGAGCATTTGGATGATCCAGAAGAAGATTGGGAGAATGTCATATGGTCAGATGAAACCAAAATATAACTTTTTGGTAAAAACTCAACTCGCCGTGTTTGGAGGACAAAGAATGCTGAGTTGCATCCAAAGAACACCATACCTACTGTGAAGCATGGGGGTGGAAACATCATGCTTTGGGGCTGTTTTTCTGCAAAGGGACCAGGACGACTGATCCGTGTAAAGGAAAGAATGAATGGGGCCATGTATCGTGAGATTTTGAGTGAAAACCTCCTTCCATCAGCAAGGGCATTGAAGATGAAATGTGTCTGGGTCTTTCAGCATGACAATGATCCCAAACACACCGCCCGGGCAACGAAGGAGTGGCTTCGTAAGAAGCATTTCAAGGTCCTGGAGTGGCCTAGCCAGTCTCCAGATCTCAACCCCATAGAAAATCTTTGGAGGGAGTTAAAAGTCTGTGTTGCCCAGCAACAGCCCCAAAACACCACTGCTCTAGAGGAGATCTGCATGGAGGAATGGGCCAAAATACCAGCAACAGTGTGTTAAAACCTTGTGAAGACTTACAGAAAACGTTTGACCTCTGTCATTGCCAACAAAGGGTATATAACAAAGTATTGAGAAACTTTTGTTATTGACCAAATACTTATTTTCCACCATAATTTGCAAATAAATTCATTAAAAATCCTAAAATGTGATTTTCTGGATTTTTTTCTTCTCATTTTGTCTGTCATAGTTGAAGTGTACCTATGATGAAAATGGCCTCTCTCATATTTTTAAGTGGGAAAACTTGCACAATTGGTGGCTGACTAAATACTTTTTTGCCCCACTGTATTTAGAAAGAGGTTAAGCTACGCATGACTAAATCGCTTAAAAGTGTCTGTTTAATGCTGTATATTACCATATATTATATGTGGACTATATCTTTATAATACTGAAACAGTCATGGGTCACGTGTGTTTTATAACCTACTGTCATGACGTTGCCTGCTTGGGTATAGCAAGCCCCATCCCCCTCTCCCTGCCTCTCTCTGCCCCCTACAACTAGGCTGCTGTGGTCACAGAGAGACGTTGTAAATTCCTGAGAATCTCCTCATGGCCAAACAGTATTAGAGAGAGGGTACACTTTCAGAACAAAGGGATTTCTTCCACGTCACAGAACTTGAGGTACGAACACATTTCATGTTCCTGAAAAAGTATAAAGGATCGGTGAAGATTCCAGCTATTAACTGGTCCGTTTGTCACAACTTGGGAGACTGTGTGGCTGCAGTACCATACCACTGTTTATATAATAGCCTCAGATATGAGGTTTACATCTAATTGTTGTATACGATGAATGAGTGAGTATGATACTGTTTGTATAATTGTGTAATATGATTTTGGACTGTTTAATGAAGAAAAATCCAATCCCTTTTGATTTGAACTAAATCTGAGGACCCGCCCCTGAGCCCAGTTGGGTAAGACATCCTGGGACAGCCCCTTTCTGCAATTCCTAATAAAAACTCAACTTGAGAAATTATCACTAGACCATGTTTTTTCTCCATTAGGAGGAGAACGAAGGTTGTGTACCACTGCTGAATCTGTTAACCATACCACGTGGTTAAACTCTTAGACGAATAAGAACAAGTCTTTGATATTGACTACTAGTCTGCAGCTAGGAATTCGGTATCATTGAACGCGAAGAACGACAACCGCCGAAACATCCATTCTATAACGAATGTCACTCTGAACTATCTCCTCTAACCAAGACAGAGAAAGACGGACGAAACTCTCCAACAGAAACAAACTTTTCTCCAGCGATCAAGACGACACACTGAGCGTAAATATATATATATTGATTGCAGTTGTTCCCTAATGAGTGAGCGTTCATGTGTAAAGGATTAGCATGTCAATTGTTATAATTATGAACTCTGTAGTAACTTCTTAGTCGAACAAGCCGCCATGCCAGTTCAGCCCACTAGGGCTTATTCTCCTACCATTTCATGTAACCATTTTAAGTTTGTTTGTTTGTTTATGCATTTCTGTGGGTTCGTGCAGATAACCAAGACTGGGTTCGTGCAGATAACCAACAATTTACGACGTTTGGAATGAGACTAACGTGAGGTAAAGTAAATAATTAATTAATTCAAAGACTAATTGATCAGATAAAATATCTGAAAAGTTATTTTAGGAAACGATAACTTTGTAATCTGAATATTTTTCTTTGGTGCCCCAACTTCATAGTTAATTAGTTACGTTATTAATCAGTTGATCGCGTAATAACTAATTACAGAGAATCTTTGATAAAAACTATAAGTCTTCAATTTAATGATAGTAAAGACACGACACTACTGTATCTGGCCTGTTAGTCAGTTGAATATCTGGTTAAAAAGTGAAACAGCATTGCGCCTTAGCTCTGTCACAGTAGAACTGTAGCCCGTGGAGCTGGAGAAAGAGCACTCATTGTCTTGTACCACCACATCTGTACAAGAACTGGAGATTTGTGCCAGTTTTTATACGTTTTTGTGTGATATTTTGGGGGGCTGTCAAAGTGGTACTCCTGAGTGGCGCAGCGGTCTAAGGCACTGCATCTCAGCGCTAGAGGCGTCACTACAGACCCTGGTTTGATCCCGCGCTGTATCACAACCGGCCGTGATTGGGAGTCCCATAGGGCGGCTCACAGTTTGCCCAGCGTCGTCCGGGTTAGGCTGTCATTGTAAAATAATAATTTGTTCTTAACTGACTTGCCTAGTTAAATAAAGGTTAAATAAAAACATTTAAATAAAATAAAGTCTGGGCGTTCCACGTTGTAACGGGATAAGGCAAAATTAACACAGCTCCTGCAGCGTTTAAAACGTTCAATAGGACCTCCATTTGAGACTGCAGAGCCAACTAGGCTATCTCTCTCTTTACATGGAATCTGGCAGGATCAGACAGTTGCGTTCACAGCAACTGAGCCCAAGTCGTGGGATCCAAAATCTAAAAGTATATAAAATCAAACTTTACAAGGAAACAGACACAACTTTACAAAAACAATAAACCGAGGTCTCTTGTTCAACGTTCAACATACGTCAGGCTCTGATGGCATGAAGGTCCCCACATACAGCTGTCTGGAACAAAGCCTGAAACAGAGATAAACGTCATGTTATTATTGACTCTGGCTTTGTTGAAATATTACAAGAGAACATCATGTATGACCGTATTCTGAATCCTGTATTCCTACTGCAGACGTCACACAACATGAGTGACAAGATGACTCTTTAATTACATGAATCAGATCAAATCAAACACACTCCTACCATCACTAACTAGACTGTACAACTGTATTACTTGTAAACCAGTACTATGGCTACTACTTCTAAACTACATCACAACTGATAATATCTAAGATGACAGTGTAGCCTACATATGACAATAGAAAGAGGTCTTTCTCCTCACACCTTTCTCGTTCTTCTACTTCTTCTTCCAAATGACGACCCCAACAACAGCAACAACAACGACCAGGAGAGCTACAGCAACTCCAATGACGGGGCCGGAGCCAATGGCGTTTGGGTCATTTGCACCTGTAATAATCAAAACAGAGCATTCAGACAATAATGCTAGATTATACATTTTTATCTCAAATTAATTCCAAGCAGCATCCCTCAATGTTGATAAAAATGTCAGGAGGTCAATGAGAACATGCAGTCAGACAGGTAGCTGTACTGAGCAGATGAGTGAACAAATGAGGAATAATGGGTACATTCAGTAGGAGGGTTGGGTATAGTGTACATTTTAATATCTCCCTCTTACCCCTGTTGGTCTTTCCCCAGTTGGTCTGGATCTCAGACTCAGTCAGAACCTTGATGAAGTCCTCCTTGATACCAGTGACCTGAACCACACACTGATACTTGTTATTCTTCCACTCCTCAGGCGTCACTCTGAGGTGGGTGCTTTTCTGGAAGGTTCCATCATCGTTGGGAAGAGTCTCTCCATTCTCCACATCTTCATGGTGTTCTTGTCCATCTTTTATCCAGACTACCTTGACTCCACTGGGGTAGAAACCTGTAGCGTGGCAGGTCACTGGAGAGGAGGGAGTCTTCTGGAGCAGAGACACTGAGGGAGGGACTGGAGAGAGAGAAGGGGGGAAGGGAAGAGAGTGTAGTGTAATGTTGAGAGGGGTAATAGACAGACTGTCACGTTCCTGACCTGTTTTCTGTTATTGTTATATGTGTTAGTCGGTCAGGGCGTGAGTTTGGGTGGGCAGTCTATGTTATGTGTTTCTATGTTGGTTGATGGGTGACCTGATATGGTTCTCAATTAGAGGCAGGTGGTTTACGTTTCCTCTGATTGAGAGCCATATTAAGGTAGGTGGTTTCACATTGTTTGTTGTGGGTGGTTGTTTCCTGTGTCTGTGTATGTTGCGCCACACGGGACAGTTTCGGTTTGTTTGTTCGTTCGTTCGTTTTGTGTAGTCATTTTTCCTGTTCGTGCGTTCTTCGTTACATGTAAGTTCTTACGTCCAGGTCTGTCTACATCGTTTTGTTATTTTGTTTAGTATCAAGTATAGTTCGTTTTTTGTCTTGTTTAAATAAATAATATGTCATTTCACAACGCTGCGTTTTGGTCGAATCCCTGCTCCTCCTCTTCGGATGAAGAGGAGGAGGAAATCCGTTACAGAACCACCCACCACACCAGGACCAAGCAGTGTGAGTTTGAGCAGCGGCCAAGTAATCAGGACTCGTGGACTTGGGAGGAAATATTGGAAGGAAAAGGACACTGGGCTCATATTGGAGAATATCGCCGCGCTCGTGAGGAGATGGAGGCAGCGAGAGCCCAAGAGCGGTGGTATGAGGAGGCAGCAAGGAGACGTGGCTGGAAGCCCGCGAAGAAACCCCAAAAATGTATTGGGGGGGGCTAAGAGGCAGTGGGCCAAGGGCAGGTAGGAGACCTGCGCCCACTTCCCAGGCTAACCGTGGAGAGCGGGAGTATGGGCAGACACCGTGTTACGCAGTAGAGCGCACGGTGTCTCCTGTACGTGTTCATAGCCCGGTGCGGGTTATTCCACCTCCCCGCACTGGTAGGGCTAGATTGGGCATTGAGCCAGGTGCCATGAAGCCGGCTCAACGCGTCTGGTCTCCAGTGCGTCTCCTCGAGCCGGCATACATGGCACCAGCTTTACGCATGGTGTCCCCGGTTCGCCTACATAGCCCGGTGCGGGTTATTCCACCTCCCCGCACTGGTCGGGCGATGGGGAGCATTCAACCAGGTAAGGTTGGGCAGGCTCGGTGCTCAAGGGAGCCAGTACGCCTGCACGGTCCGGTATTTCCGGCGCCACCTCCCCGCCCCAGCCTAGTACCACCAGTGCCTACACCACGCACCAGGCTTCCAGTGCGTTTCCAGAGCCCTGTTCCTCCTCCACGCACTCTCCCTATGGTGCGTGTCTCCAGCCCAGTGCCTCCAGTTCCGGCACCACGCACTAAGCCGCCTGTGCGTCTCCAGAGCCCTGTACACACTGTTCCTTCTCCCCGTACTCGTCCTGATGTGCGTGCCCTCAGCCCGGTGCCACCAGTGCCGGTACCACGCACCAGGTCCATAGTACGCTTTGAGAGTCCAGTGTGCCCTGTCCCTGCTCCCCGCACTAGCCTGAAGGTGCGTGTCCTTAGCCCGGTGCCTCCAGTTCCGGCACCACGCACCAGGCCTACAGTGCGCCTCATCCGGCCAGAGCCATCCGTCTGCCCAGTGCCATCTGAGCCATCCGTCTGCCCAGTGCCATCTGAGCCATCCGTCTGCCCAGTGCCATCTGAGCCATCCGTCTGCCCAGTGCCATCTGAGCCATCCGTCTGCCCAGTGCCATCTGAGCCATCCGTCTACACAGCGCCATCTGAGCCATCCGTCTATCCAGCGCCATCTGGGCCATCCGTCTATCCAGCGCCATCTGAGCCATCCGTCTGTCCCGAGCCATTAGAGCCGCCCGTCTGTCCCGAGCCGTCAGAGCCATTCGTCAGTCAGGAGCCGCTAGAGCCATTCGTCAGTCAGGATCTGCCAGAGCCGCCAACCAGACAGGATCTGCCAGAGCCGCCAACCAGACAGGATCTGCCAGAGCCGCCAACCAGACAGGATCTGCCAGAGCCGCCAACCAGACAGGATCTGCCAGAGCCGCCAACCAGACAGGATCTGCCAGAGCCGCCAGCGAGCCATGAGCGTCCAGAGCCGTCAGCCAGCCGTGAGCGTCCAGAGCCGTCAGCCAGCCGTGAGCGTCCAGAGCCGTCAGCCAGCCGTGAGCGTCCAGAGCCGTCAGCCAGCCGTGAGCGTCCAGAGCCGTCAGCCAGCCGTGAGCGTCCAGAGCCGTCAGCCAGCCGTGAGCGTCCAGAGCCGTCAGCCAGCCGTGAGCGTCCAGAGCCGTCAGGCAGCCATGAGCGTCCAGAGCCGTCAGCCAGCCATGAGCGTCCAGAGCCGTCAGCCAGCCATGAGCGTCCAGAGCTGTCAGCCAGCCATGAGCTGCCCCTCAGCCCGGAGCTGCCATTAATCCAGAACTGCCCCTCAGTCCAGAGCTGTCTCTCTGTCCGGAGCTGCCCTTCAGTCCGGAGTTGCCCCTCTATCCTGAGCTACCTCTCTATCCTGATCTACCTCTCTGTCCTGAGCTACCTTATCCCGGTGCTGCCCCTTGTCCCAGTGCTGCCCTTTATCTCGATGTTACCCTTTAAATTAAGTGGGTGGAATAGGAGGGTGGTCATTCGGAGGGGGAAACGTAAGCTGGGATTGACTATGGTGGGGTGGGGACCTCGCCCAGAGCCTGAGCCACCACCGTGGTCAGATGCCCACCCAGACCCTCCCCTAGACTTTTGGTGGTGCGTCCGGAGTACGCACCTTGAGGGGGGGGTTATGTCACGTTCCTGACCTGTTTTCTGTTATTGTTGTATGTGTTAGTCGGTCAGGGCGTGAGTTTGGGTGGGCAGTCTATGTTATGTGTTTCTATGTTGGTTGATGGGTGACCTGATATGGTTCTCAATTAGAGGCAGGTGGTTTACGTTTCCTCTGATTGAGAGCCATATTAAGGTAGGTGGTTTCACATTGTTTGTTGTGGGTGGTTGTTTCCTGTGTCTGTGTATGTTGCGCCACACGGGACTGTTTCGGTTTGTTTGTTCGTTCGTTCGTTTTGTGTAGTTATTTTTCCTGTTCGTGCGTTCTTCGTTACATGTAAGTTCTTACGTCCAGGTCTGTCTACATCGTTTTGTTATTTTGTTTAGTATCAAGTATAGTTCGTTTTTTGTCTTGTTTAAATAAATAATATGTCATTTCACAACGCTGCGTTTTGGTCGAATCCCTGCTCCTCCTCTTCGGATGAAGAGGAGGAGGAAATCCGTTACACAGACGCACACAGATAGAGATGGGAAAGAAAATGAAAGAGAGGGTAGCAGTAGAGAGAAAATCAGAGACAGGTTAGCAGTAGAGAGAAAAAGACAGAGAGGGTAGCAGTAGAGAGAAAAAGACAGAGAGGGTAGCAGTAGAGAGAAAATTACAGAGAGGGTAGCAGTACAGATAAAATGACAGAGAGGGTAACAGTAGAGAGAAAATGACAGAGATGGTAGCAGTAGAAAGAGAATGACAAATAAATGATACATGTTTTTAAAGATAATGCTAATCTCATTCAAAACAACAATTTCATGTGACTTAAAAACAACTGATTTTGAAATGATTCCTGAAAATGAAATATCACATAATTCCTGCCAGTGGAGTTCCGTCACGTCATGCGTCTCTGTACCTGTCCTCTTCAGAGTGCTCTTCCCATAGTCCAGATACTTCTTCAGCCAATCAATGCAGGTCTGGGTGAGGTAGTGTTTCTGCTGCTCATTGTAAGACATGTCATTGTCCCACTTGTGTTTGGTGATGACTGCCTGTGGTTTTGGAGCGATCCATGTCTTGGTCTTCAGGTCAAATGCCACACAATCCTCTCCATCATATCCATACTGCATAAACCCCTCTGTGACTCCAGTGTCCTCGTTCCACTCACAGCCGTACATCTTCTGAACAATATGCACACCTGAGAGACAGAGGGGGGAGGATCATTAACACTGTGCATTGCTCCATCTGTTCTCCAGATTCAGTCTGCCAGTGGGATCTCTATCATCATGTATTAGTTGTTCAACCAGACTGGAATAAAACAGATCAGCTCAGACCTCTACAGTGTGATGATGATGTCACACCTTCACCACAGAGACAGAGAGTTGATGAGGAGACTCAGAGAGTGTGGATCTATTCTACACCAGCTGATGTTGGCTTGGTTCTATTTACTGTGTTGAAGATACACATTGTGTTCAGTACAGTAGTGTTATTCTGACAAATGGATGTTGTGTAGGACTGTAGTTTTCAGTGAGGTGAGTAAATGAATAAAATACTGTTGATAAATGAAGACTGTCCTCTAGTGATGATGTCAGAGATAAATAGAGGAAGTGAGAGAGGATACTCTTCAGTCAGGAACAACAGGAGAGAGAGATGGAGAGACTAACATGAAGAAGATTATCTCTCAATGGCGCATGTTGTCTCTCTCTCCTCCCTGCTGCAGCGAACAGGCACCACAACCACAACACAGCAAGTGTTTATCACGCTGTCCGTGGTGCTGAAGCTGCAACAAAATTACAGCCATTTTGTTTCTTACTTGTTTCTCTGACTGAAAAGTTGTAACCGAAATCCCTCATTTGTTTAGGAAAAACATTCCCTATAACCTCAACCCATGCTCTCTTTAAGTGGAACAGGTATGTGTCGCATGCACATGACAAATAGTGACAAATAGTGCCTGACCTATAGCCTAGCATAATCACGTCAATAAATTGTTTATAACACACTCCGAACACCATAACACAGCAAAATGGATGTGGAGGACATGAAGAAAAAACTCGAAATGGGGGAATGTTTACTTGTTGCTTAGGAGGGAAAGGGGAAGTCAGACGTGTGGAAGACATGTGACTTAGTTGTAGAAACTACTGCAGATGATGAAAAAGGAGGGTGGAGGAGCAAGAACTGTCTGAGTATTATGTATGACAAACAGGTGCTGTTAGATTACAATATTATTGTTCCTGACCATTTGGAACAGTGTAAACAACACTAAATAAATTATAATTGTACCAGTCTGTTCTAAAGAAATACATTTTTAAAGCCTTTTTTAAAGCATAGCAAATATTAAAAACAGACGAATGTGTGACATTTCTTTATCTGACATTTTGCGGTTGTGTGAGGCTTGGTGCTCACCAAAACAGTAGGCTATTAAACAAACACTCAGAGGCAACAGAAGAAGGATCTGTCTTATTTCTGTAGAGAAACACTACCGTTCAAAAGTTTGGGGTCACTTAGAAATGTCCATGTTTTTGAAAGAAAAGCAATTTTTTTGTCCATTAAAATAACATCAAATTGATCAGAAATACAGTGTAGACCTTGTTAATGTTGTAAATGACTATTGTAGCTGGAAACGGCTGATTTTTTTATGGAATATCTTCATAGGTATACAGAGGCCCATTAACAGCAACCATCACTCCTGTGTTCCAATGGCACGTTGTGTTAGCTAATCCAAGTTATCATTTTAAAAGGCTAATTGATCATTAGAAAACCTTTTTGCAATTATGTTAGCACAGCTAAAAACTGTTGTTCTGATTAAAGAAGCAATAAAACTGGCCTTATTTATTTAGACTATTCGAGTATCTGGAGCATCAGCATTTGTGGGTTCGATTATAGGCTCAAAATGGCCAGAAACAAAGAACTTTCTTCTGAAACTCGCCAGTCTATTCTTGTTCTGAGAAATTAAGGCTATTCCATGCGAGAAATTAACAAGAAACTGAAGATCTCGTACAACGCTGTGTACTACTCCCTTCACAGAACAGCGCAAACTGTCTCTAACCAGAATAGAAAGAGGAGTGGGAGGCCCCAGTGCACAAATGAGCAAGAGGACAAGTACAGTAGAGTCTAGTTTGAGAAACAGACGCCTCACAAGTCCTCAACTGGCAGCTTCATCAAATAGTACCTGCCAAACACCAGTCTCAACGTCAACAGTGAAGAGGCGACTCCGGGATCCTGGCAGAGTTGCAAAGAAAAAGCCATATCTCAGACTGGCCAATAAAAATAAAAGATAAATGGGCAAAAGAACTCTGCCTAGAAGGCCAGTATCCCGGAGTCACCTCTTCACTGTTGACGTTGAGACTGGTGTTTTGCGGGTACTTTTTAAGAAAGCGCATTTGTTATAAAATAACACTATATTTATTGGTGTTGCACCGTTGTTCTTAGAGAATAGAAACATATACAATTTCAGTAGCATGTTTCTTTGATGAACTGTGCCATCCCCCAATTAATTAGTCTACTGAGACAGGAGCCAATTAGACAGGTGGCTTGTGCACTATTAAAAAAAATAACAATAATTGCAACTGCTCGACTAAACAAATCTCGTTCGACCAACAGCCTTTCGACCAAACAATCAACCAGTCGACTAAAATGGGGTCAGCCCTAGTAGAGAGTTCTCCTGAGAGACCTGATCAGCTCCAACAGCAGAGCCCACAGGGAGTCACGGTCCATTAGAGCAGAGAAGACCAAAGACACATCATCACTATCATCTTCATCACTATCATCATCATCATCATCATGTTCTACTGCTCTGCTTCTCTCTGCTTCTCTCTACATCAGATCAGAGAGACACTCAGAGAGGCTGAGGAGACTACAGCTCTACTGTTAGGGACAGGGGGGGCACACAGGAGGGCAGTGTGGATAACACACTGACTGAGGGACTGACTGACAAATTAAACTTGCACGTATCTCAAGCAGAGATCACAGAGAAATCTGACATTCACCAACCTGCCATTCAGGTAATTGGAAAGAGACCAATGCCATAAGTGCATAAAGATGATTATAGTTTGATGCCATTTACAGTAGTGGTTTGGTCATAGTTATCTGTCCTTCACACACTTACAGAGTACACAGTAGTTTTAAAATGAATGCTGTGCTGGTGGGACCATACATACAGTAAACATAAGCAGAGAAACAAAGGAGACCATGTTAGATACTTTCAAATACTGAAGTCAGCAGATGATGCTGTGTGGTAAGTGTAAAGGAAACAGAAACAGGAAGGAGGGGCAGATCTGTACATCCCTGATATTCTAGATCTGTAACTTTAGTGATCACTTCTCTAATCCTGATTCATTCTTGTCTCCTAGAATAAGGGATTTTGACAGTTTATACAAACACAACTGATCAGATGAGGTAAAGATGAAAGACTTACCTCCACTTTGGTTAAAACGCTGCTTTAGAATATCGACGTCAGCTTTGAAAGTCCGCTGGGAGCCCAAGAAAATCCCTGTGTTCCTCTCCCAGTACAGTGTGTCTGTATGCCTGTTCATCCAGTCCTGTTTGGGCACCGCTCTCTGGCTGTTGCTGTCATAGTGAACCATCTGAACACCATCCACCATCCCCACAACCACAAACTCTGGGAAGTTGGAAACTTCAGAAGATGCAGTGTAGAAATACTTCAGGGAGTGAGTCACTAGAGGAAAGAAAGTTAATGTTAATGTTGAATTCTGAACAGATAATCGTTTTTCAAAGTCATGTAGGCTGAACAGAGGTTTACATTTCTCTATATTCACTTTCTAGTTTCTCCACACTACTGTTTAATAAACTGGTTGTTTATTAAATATTACTTTGAGCATTTCTAAGACAGCATATAACCTCTAGATATTACACATATTGTGTATCAGTCAAGGAGAACCAAGAATGTTTTATCAAGAAAATGATCTGGATTCAGTGTCTGATATATAGATGGACACACTGAACGTTACGAACAGTATTTTGAAATGGAACAAAGTGATATTCCCAGGCAGATATTTCTGTGGATTCATTACCTGTGATATACACAAGTGAAAACATGGTATCCCTTCCAAATGTACAGCATGGACATTTTGAAAACGATACGGTCCTGTTGGTAGTACACAGTTGGTAGTACATGATGCTTGCAACGCCAGGGTTGTGGGTTGGAATTGCACGGGGGACCAATACGAAAATGTATGCACTCACTACTGTAAGTCGCTCTGGATTAGTGTCAGATAAATAATGTACATGTAAAAACATTGATAATAACTCAAGCCCACTATCACTGAAAATGTATACACTTGACTGTTAGTAGTCTGGATAAAACCGTCTGCTGAATAATGTAAATGTAAGTTCATTGATAATAAGTCAAGCCCAAGACCACTATCACTGTAAGACTGATAGATGACACTAATCTTTAGCAACTTTACTTTTGACCTTGTACTGTAGTCATCCCGACAGGAACTACCAAGTGGTTAAAACTATTTGATTCAGTTCACACTCAGCTAAAGTTAATATGGCATCAAAATAAACTTTTATGAAAGTCTATTAGTGGATTATATTTAATTAAGGGGAGAAAAATCCAAAAAACACAAATATTTTCTGGATTTTTGTAGGAATAACACTGCAGTGTCCAGGTGCAAAACCTGTCATTGTTTAAAGTCCTGTGATGAATGTGATGCTGACATCAATTCTGTTTCTCAAAGGTGGCAGAATTGACTGTTTAGCCTCTTTTCTGAATATGTCAGTAGCACCCCAGTGTTGTTACTCTGAACAAGCTATAGGCCGATGAGAGTGACTCCTTGTACCAGTCTATAATCACAACATGTTTTAAACAGGCCACCATTGTTCCTGTTCCAAGAACTCCAAGGTAACCTGCCTAAATGACTATCGTCCCATAGCACTCACATCTGTAATCATGAAGTGCTTTGAAAGGCTGGTCATCAGTAAATCACTGGGGCCGAGCTCCCTGCCATCCAGGACCTCTATATCAGGCAGTGTCAGAGGAAGGTCCGAAAAAAATGTCAGACTTCAGCCACCCAAACCATAGACTGTTCTCTCTGCTACCGTCCAGCAAGCCGTACCAACAGGTTCCCGAGACAGCTTCTATCCCCAAGCCATAAGACTGCTAAATAGTTCATCAAATGGTTACCAGGCTATCTGCATTGACCCTATTAGGCACACTCACAAGATTCTACACACGCTCACTTAAACTGACACTCACGAAAACCCACATACCCTACATACGCACAGACACACACACACCCTACATACGCACAGACACACACACACATAGCAAACACATACACAAATACTGTCGCCACACACACATACACACCAGACCTGGAATTACAAGTTTTAACTATCCTTTGTGGAAAGTCAAACTAATTCTGGGGGAACAATTTGAATACAGACCCCAAAAATTACTACTTTTTATAACTATTTGAATAAATATCTCAGAAAGTGACTACTTTTCAAAACTATTTGAATACAGATATCAGAAAGTAAATACTTGTTTAAACTATTTGAATACAGATCTGAGAAAGTAACTACTTAAAAAAAATATTTGAATACAGAAACTATTGGATTGGCTGCCTTGTACTAATAGGACTCCCTAAAAATACGCCACCTCGATACAAGTGATTTTTCATAACAGATGACTTTTCGTAACAGGTTAGGAGAGTATTTCCCCTAACCTTAACCTAATTCCCCTAAACTGATGTGTAAGTAATCAAAGTGGAGTGTTTTTAGGGAATCTCTTCAACTAATGACAGGTCTGTATCTGGAACTGCATGTTGAAGACAGAAATAAAATGAATAGACCTAACACAATCTCCTATACTATTCCAATCTATCTGACAGTCATATTTGATATACACAATACATTTCTATCTGAACATTTTGTAAATATCCATTCTCCTGAATGTCCATTGCCCCAGGTGTACTCAATCAAGTCAAACCAATTATATTTTGTACAGATACGTATAAATAAGTTGTAACACTCAACTACTGTATGACTCTTTCAACATGCCACTGCAAAGCTTGAAAGCTGCAATACATTTTATGATCCCTGAAAACCCCAGCCAGCAGCATACCACGCTGTATACCACTGCTGGCTTGCTTCTGAAGCTAAGCAGGGTTGGTCCTGGTCAGTCCCTGGATGGGAGACCAGATACTGCTGGAAGTGGTGTTGGAGGGCCAGTAGGAGGCACTCTTTCCTCTGGTCTAAAAAATATCCCAAGGCAGTGATTGGGGACACTGCCCTGTGTAGGGTGCTGTCTTTCAAATGGGATGTTAAACAGGTGTCCTGACTCTCTGAGGTCATTAAAGATCCCATGGCACATATTGTAGGGGTGTTAGCCCTGGTGTCCTGGCTAAATTCCCAATCTGTTCCTCAAACCATCATGGTCACCTAATAATCCCCAGTTTAAAATTGGCTCATTCATCTCTCCCCTGTAACTATTCCCCAGGTTGTTGCTGTAAATGAGAACGTGTTCTCAGTCAACTTACCTGGTAAAATAACAGATAAATTAAAAAAATACTGAAGAGTTACTAAAAGCAAATTGGATGCTTGGCTAAAACAACTGTGAACCTCATTGTTCATCTGAGCACAAGTGTTCTTGTTTCAAACACACACTGTACCATCTTTAAAGGGATAGTTTACTCAGAATACAAACTGACATGATTTTACACCTAACTTGACTGTAGTTGATTCAAGAAGGCAGTTTTGGGATATTTAGTATCCTTTCAACACTTAGCCTAACAGCCATATTTTGTTACTGTTAGCATTCTCAGTAACACTGAACATTAAACTGTTCTTGTACCTGTGTAATAAAACTTTTGGATCAACATTTTATTAGCCTGTTGTTACAGAATGCTTTGGTAGTTGCATTTTAATTGCATAGCAATACGCTGAACGTTTTTGTAACTACTGTACACAAGAGGAATAGTGACTGTTCCTTATTCCACTTATGTAATAACTCAATTATTATGCAATTCTAAAGTAATTTCCAAAGTCTTATGTAACAACATGCTAACAATGTTGATCCAAAAGTTGTAATACACCTGCACAAGAACAGTTTTAATGTTGCTATTGTAACAGGGTTGGTTATGTTTCCACTTGCCTCTAAAGAAATGTGTATTTGATGTTCAAGCATTCTTATTGGTTAGTTCAACTCTGATGACAATAAGGGGTGTTGTGATTGGCCCCGCTTGCAGATAGGGGGAGATCGCGAACGTCAGGTCTTCCCAGTATGAAAATGTGATGCGAGGGGTAGGTCACGTTCTGAATACTGTTTTCTATTTTCTATTTTACAATGTGTACAAATTTGCTGTACGTTACTGATTTTATACATGTGTGGTTATATGGTACCTGTTAGGGATTGAGGGGCTTTCTGGGATGTGCTTTGGCATATGATTGCTGTAAATAATTGTGTTAGCTAGCATACACCGATGTCATGGTCACATAAGCCACGGCTAACACAGTTGTCTTCATGCTACAGATTTTGCCATCGACAGCCATCATCACTGTTAAGTCCTGCACAACTAACGTGCTGTTTCCCATTTAACCACAGGTATTTACACATGTTATATTTTGTATTGTATTTTTGTATTTTGTTCACCCAGTATGAAAATGTGATGCGAGGGATTTTGCCATCGACAGCCATCATCACTGTTAAGTCCTGCACAACTAACGTGCTGTTTCCCATTTAACCACAGAAATAAATGATGCTCAACTGGGACCACTGGCCGAAGTGATTTATTATTTTAAAACACAACGCATGGAGAGTACACTATACATCTGTTACA
>NC_092114.1:39786753-39789253 GCF_045679555.1 Salvelinus alpinus
ACTACAAACACAGCCATCGTCGCTCGAGGAAATGTCCTCTCTGATCTCTCTCCCTCGGTCATAATTCAGTGAACTCTGTAATGAGTTAACTGTGGTTCATTCAGTTTGAACCTGCATGGTCACACTTCGGTCATGCAGAGAATTGACCTGGTTAATACTCCTTCTTTCACTAGCTACGATAATGAATCACAATCGTATTCCATGGTTAGATTACGATCTCTATACATCTCTTCGTCGTCTGAATCTGCAACAGGACTGATTATAATAATATAATACGGTTGCTGTCAATCATCCGCCATTGGAAATCTCTGTAGGCATTTTCACATTAGACTTTATTTCAGTGCGGGGTGAACAGTATTTCATCCCAGGGGTGAAGCATTTCAGACCTAGCCCTTAGCCAGGTTGAGTCAAACAGGGTTTAAAATCTCACCATAAGGAGAAAATACAAATGTGAAAAACTTCAACTGTTTGCCTTGGAGTATAAACCAGTATAAAAACACATTTTGTTTTGTTGCTCTTCAATTGGGTTGAAAATGTAAATGTGATGGACAGAGCATGATAATACTGTCCCGGGTAAAAGCTTGAATGCTTAAAGGCCCAATGTAGCTGTTTTTATTTGAATATCAAATCGTTTCTGGGTAACAATTAACTACCTTACTGTAATAGTTTTCCATTAAAATAGTCAAAAATAACCAAAAATAGCTTTTTAGCAAAAAACATTTTCTCAAGCAAGAATTGCTAGGACTGTCTGGGAGTGGTCTGAATGGGGAGGGGAAGGGTTATGTAATATGAAAAGTAGCTGTTATTGTCAGAGGTTTGAAACTCTCTTTGTTATATGAATGTATACTGTCACCAGGCAAGCCTATACTCCACCCATGCAAAACCTGGTGATTAGAAGGTCCTGTGTAGGTTGTATTTTCAACCAGCAACTATCAGGAAATAACACTGATCAAATGTTTTCACACTTTTATGGTGTTAGTTTCATCAGCTGGTGTACAAAATTATACAAAACACAGGAAAAACATAATTTTGACTGCACTGGGCCTTTAATATACCACCCGGCCTGTTATCTCCCTTCCTTTACTCTTTTGCTAATTATAATATATTATAATATATTATGTATGATAATAATAATCCATCCTTTATAACACACACACATAAAAAATGATGAACACTTCCCATGACCAATTCATAATGCCTAAAAGAGCATTTGTAACGCCTTATGTTGCCTGCTGTCTCAGATCCCTCATGTGAAGATAGGCCCGGAGGAGACGCCCAAACTCCCATACCTCCGCTTCGCCTCGGTCAGCCTCTACCCCAGCAACGAGGACCTGAGTCTGGCTATAGGGGCCATCCTCCGCTCCTTCAGCTACCCCACCGCCAGCCTCATCTGCGCCAAGGCAGAGTGTGAGTGTACACCTAAGGGTGTCTGATGCTACATGCATGCTCCTATACTTCCCTACAGGTATATTTCTGTACTACAATTCTTCCCTATGTACGCTCTTCGAAAAAAAGGCGCTATCTAGAACCTAAAAGGGTTCTTCGGGCTGTCCCCATAGGAGAACCCTTTTTGGTTCCAAGTAGAACCCTTTCCACAGAGGGTTCTATCTGGAACCAAAAAGGGTTCTCCTATGGGAACAGCCGAAAGAACCCTTTTGGAGCCCTTTTTTCGAAGAGTGTAGAGTGTCATTTATGCCAAGGCAGAGCGTGAGTGTTGAGCTCGACCGTATTCGTGTCCTCCTGTATTTCCTTTACCTCCGTATTTCCATACACAAACTCTCCACGGTTACAGTTTGATCTACGCAAAGGTTGAGCGTGAGTGCAGGGTTTTCTTCAAGGTGTCTGCTCACGTAATCCTTCATTTAGCCAAGAAGGTTATAGCAGTACATAGCTACCCGTTGAGGTTTATGTACTGTGTATATGTTTTGACGCTTTAGGCTTGTCAACGTACAGCCGATGCCCCTGAAACTTCAGCAGAGTGTATCCTCGGGTCCCCCTGCACACAGAGTGCAGCCGCCGGGCCGGTCCACGCGGTGGATTAGCCCAGTTCCCCTCCAGATTGGATTATGCTTTCCACTTATGAGCTGCCTCTCCACTTGACTGCTCAGGTCTGGGGCCAAGGTCAGGTGTGATCATGCACTGAATGTATCTTTCTACAGGCCGCGCCGGCCTCCCTCTTTATCGATCCCACTGTTTTCCACTTGGTTGGACTGGTATGCGGTCTGTGTAATGTGCCCTCGTAAAATATATGTTTTTTTCTTCTTCTCTCTTCTGTTTAAAATTGTTTTTACAGTCAGCTACATTGCCAATGTATTGGTTTCCCTGTTCACGGTTCAGTTAAATTACAGCCACCCTATGGAGAGTTTATTGTTTCAATTATCAAGGTCATGCATGTGATTTTGCTAGTCCTGGATACGTTCACTCAGTGGTCACGGAATGTTATAAAAACAGGCAGGAAGCAAAGGTGTACTTGTCATTCATTTAAGAAAAAAGTGAAACA